>NW_015176214.1:0-10416 GCF_001447785.1 Gekko japonicus | reverse complement strand
AGTGGGCGTCAACATGGCAAATGGGGTTCAATGTGGCCAAGTGCAAGGTGATGCACATTGGAGCCAGAAATCCTAAATATAAATACACGTTGATGGGGTCTGAACTGGCAGAGACTGATCAAGAGAGAGATCTTGGAGTTGTAGTAGATAACTCCCTGAAAATGTCGAGACCAGGGCCGGCCTGAAGGGTTTGGGCACCGTAGGCGAGGTCACCTTGTGGCGCCCCCCTTGGGTGCCAACCTTCCATTGGGGCCTGGAAACCTCCCAGCTGGTCGCCTGGGGAGGGGGAGAAACAGAGTGACGCCATGCTGGTGCCCGGAGAGAGCGCCTGCTGCCCTGGGCCTGGCCCGCAGGAGGAGGAGGGGCCGGCAGGCAGGTGCCCCCCCAGCCTTACTCCCCCCCCACGGCAGCCTGAAGTGCCTCCAGCGGGCGCGCTCGCCTTTTCTCCGAAGCAGAGGCAGGGGGCGGGGGGTTGGGAGAGCCAGGTTGTGTCCCCTGGCTGCGGGAGCTCGCTTCTCACCTGCCCCTCCTCCTCCTCCTCCCAGGCCCAGCGGGTACCGTAATGCTTGGAAAGGGATGGCAGGATGCAGCGGAAAGGAGGAGGGGAACCCTTAAGACACCTACCCATTCCTGGCGAGTGTTGGGGCTGAGTTGCTACTATGGGAAATACAGGTCTCTGTTCGAAATGGAGAAGGATGCGGTGAAACAGTGTAGTGGGTGCCCGGCCCGGATTAATTGAGTGCCTCCTTCCCCCCCGCCACCGCAAATCTCCCTTTTTCCCTCTGTCCCGTCCCCTCCCCCCCAAAAAAATCTCCCTTTCAGCCCAGCGTTTCCGGCCTGGGACCATCCCTGGAGAGCCGTGGCTGGGAGTCCAGGAGGGCTTTCAGCCGGCTGGCGACTGGGCTGCGGGCACTGGGCGATCTCCCCTCGGGGCGGGACCGTGCAGGGCCTGGAATGCGGTTGGATCCGAATCCGCGGCGCGGGGGGCCTCTCCGCGTGGGTCTGGAGCAACAGAACCAGGTCTGGGTCCAGAGCAGGCGCCTTTCAGACCGGCAGAGTGTCGCCCGCCGTGGGCAGAGGAAAGGCGCGGCTGGTCGGTCGACGGCCTCCCCGGTGCCCCCCCGCTTTCTGCTGCCCCCGGAGTCCTCCCCTCGGCTCCGTGGAGGCTCCGTGGATTCTCTGAGGCGGCGGTGCACCCGAGGAGGTGCCGTGACCGCCGAAGTCAGCTGGGGCAGGAGATGCGCGGGGCGGGGAGGAGGCCGGTAAATCCTGAGACATCTCTCAAGCAGCTTGGTTGGTAGTATAGAAAAATGATATTGAACCTCTTCTACAAGCCACAAGAAGCCCTTTTGTTCTGATGCACCAGGGCAATTCTCGTGTGTCTCCTGAGCATGTGAAGGTTTGTGATGTTCAGGGGTGCATCTCCATTCTCCTTGATCTCCCATGTGACTCTCCTCCCCCCCAGACAGAAGCCCCTCTTCGTAGCCAAGTGACTGAAGTAGAGATGTAAGGTTTCCGGAAATTTTGAAGCTCGGGGAAAAAAACCTGGTTTTCCCCCGTTTTTTTTTTCCGGGGGGAAATGGAAATCTTCGGAAAAATTGAAAAAAATGCTACATTAGCATTTCTTTTGTCTTTTCTAGATTGAAAGTCATTCTGTTACTTTAGGAACATAAAATATGACTATGGACATTTTTACTTGTCAGACAATTATTACAAACAGAATACTCACCCACATGCAAAAACAAAACTGAAACTTTTTTATTTTCTTCTGACAATCCCACCTCCTAAAGGAAGAAACACATCTTGTTCTTGCATTGGAGAGTTCAGTTTGTAACCTAGGACTTGCTTGTCCTCAGTGCACAGAAATTTGATCAATCTGATACCACATATATATTAGAAATTTGGAAAATATTTGAACACCTTGTCTTAAAATATTTTATTCATCATGTTAAAATAAAACGTTCCATAATCATTTTTTTTTCTTTTTTCAATTTTTCGGGGGGGGAAAACAAAAGGCTTCAGGAAAAAAAAACAGGAAAAAACCATCCCCCCCCCCTAATTTTTCCATTTTTTTCCGGGCCTTCACATCTCTAGACTGAAGCAGAGGTCCATCAATGGCTATTAGCCACAAGGTATAGATAGGGGCTCTGGGGCAAGTGATGCTCGGTCTTCTTGGTGCTTGGGGGGTTACAGTGGGAGGGCTTCTAATGTCCTGGCCCCACTGGTGGACCTCCTGGTGGCACCTGGTATTTTTGGCCACTGTGTGACAGAGTGTTGGACTGGATGGGCCTTTGGCCTGATCCAACATTGGCGTCTCTTATGTTCTTATCCTTGCACCATCAGGGGTGACCCAAGAGAAGAGGAAGGAGATGGAAGAGCAGAACCCAGAAGGACCTGGAACTGGCAAGACAGCAAGGAAAGGCCCCCATCCCACCCCAGCTGGGAGTGCTGTTGAATTCTGGGAAGGCCCAGTGCCAGAGATCCGTTCTCAGCTCACTGCAGTCCCAGATGTACATTGCCGACGCTTCCGGCAGTTCCGCTACCGTGAGGCCGATGGGCCCCGAGAGGTCTGCAGCCAGCTCCACGGACTTTGCAGCCACTGGCTGGAGCCAGAGAGGCACACCAAGAAGCAGATCCTGGACCTGGTGATCCTGGAGCAGTTCCTGACTCTCCTGCCCCAGGAAATGCAGGGCTGGGTCAGAGGGTGTGGGCCGGAGACCAGTTCCCAGGCGGTGGCCCTGGCCGAGGGATTCCTCCTGAGTCAGGCAGAGGAGAAGAGGCAGGCAGAACAGGTGAGGGGATTCCCTCCAAGTCTATCCGATTCAAACTGATATCTGGCCTTATCCAAAGACTTTCTTATCCCTCCCGGTCTGCTGCTGGAAGGGTGCAGAGTCTGGGAGTGGGGCAGGATCCATTCCTTGGTCTTTTTTCCATTCCGTCTCTTACTCTTTTCCCTCACTGCTGTTTCAGATGTGGGGACCCTCCCTGAAGACAGGAGCGACATCCCCCGTGGCGGAAGGAGCTTCCGTGGAGCAAGGGCAGAGGGCGCAGGCCATGGAGCGTGCCCAAGATGCCCTCTCCAGGGGTAAGGAGGACTCATTGTGCCAGGGTGTGGTTGGGGCACAGTGTGAATTTGATGGGGAGAGAGTTTTTTTCGGTAGGTAGAAGTTTATTGTATAAAGCCAATGGCCATTACAAATTACAGAATACAGCGACGCAGTGATACAGAATTAAAAACCACTATTATAATCTGGGTTAAAATTGACTACAAATCAATAATAAAAGGATTATCATGCCAGGGTGCAATTGGGACACACTGTGGATTTGATGGGTAGAGAGTTCAGAAATACTTGTTGTCACAACAGAGAGAGTTAATTTGCGGCACTCCATGTCCACTACCTGTGATGCCTCCAAAAGGAGATGAGAACAATTCTTGGGTGGCAATTCCTCCCATTAATGTAAACATTCATATCTCACCTTCCTTCCATAAGAGGAACTCAGGGTGGCTCACAAGAGAAAAGGGAAACAAACCTCGGCAGAGCTATTCAACCTGGGAAATGATGGGAGCCTCCACCTTCTGGGGCAGCAGAGCGCTGAAAATTTGGCTTCTGTGCCTGATCTTATAAGGACATCTGGCGGGCTCCTGTGGGAACTGGGATGCTGGAGTTGGGATGGCAGGTGATGGCCTGGCCCTCGGGAGGGGTTTGGGCAGATGTCGTGTTAGGTTAGTGTTTTCTCTGGCTGGAAACCTGCTTGTGGTGTTTGCATGCCAAGACACATTCTGAAACCTGTTACCCTCCATTCTACAGATGTGCTGAAGTCACGTCTGGGCCGAAGGTCACGGTGACACGTGTGAAGAAACGCATTTTTTTGCTATTGAGGTTTTAAATGAGCAGAACCTTCATGCTGCGGTGGAAAAGGTTTTCTTCCCTCTCTGGGCAGAGAACAGGCAGGCAGGAAGGGGGGAAGGCAGCCCAATGACTTTCCAAGTTACCTTCATACAAATGCTAAGAATCTAGCTGGAGAGATAATGGGTGGGTCAGATTCCCCTCCCTTCTTCAAGCAGGGAACAGGGTGTTGGAGGTGTGAAATGCTAGAGGGACTTCAGGAAGGGGATTCCTGGAGATCTCCAGGAAACGCCTCTTTGACCTGGCCTGGGCAAGTCAGTGGGAGGGGAAACAGAGATGATAAAAACTCGTTGCTGCAGAAAGGAGGTCTCTTTCTCTTGGGTACAGAGTCCATGAGTGCACACAGACCTCTCCTTGGGGAAGGCAGCCATTGGCCATGTACTTGCCTAAATAACTGGAGCTAACTTCAAGGTAATGGGTACTCTGTAGCGACCTTGACCTACAGAGCTAAGGAGCCTGTCCTATTTTAACATCTGGTAGAGCATGTACAGAGAAAGGGACAGAGAGTTTGCATTTTCCATTTTTCTTTTTATTCCCTTGCTTAGTTTGCTGCTGTGCTAAAAGTATACTTGTGGTCATTTTATTTTTAAGAAATACTCTATAACTTTTGATGCTGGCTGTGCTTCCCTGTACCACATAAGAGTTCCACCGTCTCAGACACGCTTTTTGACACGGAGCCCCAGGAGAGGGAAGGCAGGAAGTTGGCAAGGGGCTCTTCCTCCAGGGGGGTGCACGGCAGGAAACTGTCCCCAGATGCTGGGCAGCGGGAGACACAGAGGCCAGGCCTCAGAGCTTCGAAAGGAAGTGGGGAGTCCTGACCCTCCCAGTGGGTGATTCCTTACAGAGGACAGGTGGAGGTTGTGGGTTCACGGAGAGAGAGAGAAAAGCCTCTCCAGGGAGGTGGGAAGCATTGAATAGGCCCTGGAGGCCAGAGCAGAATTTGTGTGTTTGTTTATTCAACTTATATCCCGCTCCTTTCCCCGCAAGCAGGGCTCAAGGTGGCTTCCAACAACTGAGTGTGCTGCCAGGGAAAAAGTTCCAGACTCCTGGGGAAGGGGTGTGTGTGTGAAGCAGGAAAGAGACAAGCAAACCCCCTTCCTTCCTCCTTTCTCTCTTGAACAGGCAGGGAAGAGATGCTGTGGAGCCGCCGTCTCTTTAGAGGTGTGAAAACAGCTGCTGCCCCTCCAGCCCAGGTAGGAGAGGTGAGCGGGGGGGGGCAGCCTGGGTCCCTCCTCCTTTCTCAGGGGGGCTTTTGCTCCTGCAGTTCCTACAAGGTGTCCGGGCGAGAGACCCTCTGAATGCCATTCCCTTTCTCCCTACCATCCCTTCCCAGACAACTCCCTTTCTGTGTGCCCTCTCTGCCTGGCGTGATCTCTGACAAGGGAATCCTCTTTTTCCTTCAGGGTCCCTTTTCCTTTGAGGAGGTGTCCGTCTCTTTCACGGAGGCAGAATGGGCCCTGCTGGATCCGGGACAAAGAGCTCTGCACAGGGAAGTCATGCTGGAGAACTATGGGAACGTGGCCTTTCTGGGTAAGGGTCTTTCCTGGGTGCCAAAGGTGCAAATTGCTGCCTTTGGAGAGCCACTGCCTGCCGGACTGAGCGGGCAAGACTGACTTCAGTGGACCAAGAGTCTGATTCAGTATAAGGCAGCTTCCTGTGCTGCTCATGTGTGTGTTCTTGCCCAGGGGCAACTGAGACCAGTGTTGTGTCCATCACCCATGCCAGAGAAGGTGTCTCCTGGCCTGAGGCAAAAGGGGGGGGGGAATGAGAGGCCCTCAGAGAGACTCTGGAAGGGGCCAGATCCTCATTTCTCTGTGGCCAGCCTTTACAACACACCCTTCTCCCTGGGTGGGGTTCCAAACACCCGCTATGCCTCTGATCTGGAAATGATTGTGTGAGGAACCGCAGCCTGGGTCTCCCTGGGCCGCCACTCCTTGTACCTGAGCAGCACCCAGTTCAGTGGGTCCACGAGGAGGGTGCACACAAGTAAAGCAGACCCCTTTTAAAAATATATAAAGGTTTAAACATTTAAAAAGTAAGACATCTCCGAACTGCATAGTTTCTGCAACTTAGCAGCAGAAAAACAAGAAAAGCCAACTGTTCTATCTAATACATGAAATACTTGAAGGTGGGCGGCCGTGTTTGTCTCTCCGCAGCAGTAGAAAAGAGCCAGAGTCCAGGAGTACCTTCAAGACGAAGAAAACGTGTAGCGGGGGAGGAGCTTTCGTGAGTCACGGCTCATTTCTTCAGATAGTTCTTCAACTTACATCCCGCTCCTTCCCTTGCAAGCAGGGCTCAGGGCAGCTTCCAGCGATATCTGAAGAAGTGAGCACTGACTCATGAAAGCTCCTGCTCTGCCACATATTTCCTTACTCCTTAAGGGGCTTCTGAAACACTTGGTATAAGATGGCATCTCTTGTTGCAGTGGAAGGATTCCAGCTGTAGCCTAAGTTACTCCACCTAAAACTATTAATCGTGATGAAGTGGGAAACTATCCAGGCGTACTAGGAAGGCATGAGCATAAAGTCAGCATGGCTTCCCTCTGCCATATACCTATATTATACTTTCTGCCCCTCTAGGGTCAGGTGGTCCTAACGACCCAATCAAGTGCCCTTCCTGACAGAATCTTCCAGAGGCATTCAGCATCCTCCCAATCCGCTCTCTCTCTTGGTTACACAACTGGATACTGGTTCTCATGCTTAACCAATGACCACATTCTGGAGTCAGGAAGTTAGCTGCAGGGGGACTCAAATCACAAGCACCTGCAAGGCAGACCAGTCCACTTAAGCATCATGAGAACCCTTGGGGGAACAAGGGTGCTTTTCCACACAGATCCAACGCCCTTAAACTGGTGGGGATTGTGGGCTTTGATCTTGACCGTGGTTGCATCCTTCCAGAAGAATTTGTACTCTTGAATTTCTTTCCTTCCCTACATAAGAATGATCACTTTCTCCCTCTTTCTGTCTATGGAAGAAGCTAGAAGAATAAGGGAGACTGTGGTGGAGACAGTCAATGGCCTCACATCCAAAGAAAGGCTGGAGAGTTCCTCAACAGGATCTCAAGATCATATCTCCTTCCCAGATGAGCTGCCTGAGAGTGAGTATCCTTCACGGTTACGTCAAAGGAACAGGCAAGGAATAGCAATGGGGGATTTCTGATTCACTTCTGAGCAGCATTTGGTTTGGGACAGTCATATAGCCTGCTGGGTAAAGGGGGAGGGAGGCCTTCTGGGCCCCCGAAATCTGGAGGCTCAGAAACTCCTTCTGGGCAAGAGCTCAGCTGCGGCTCTTGAGGGAGTGAGGTATCCTTAAATACTAGATATTCTGGGGAATGGTGGAGGGTGGTGGTTAAGATCACACATGCAAAAGGGCTGTCAGTCCTTTCCTACTGCCTTCGGACCTTACCAGCCTTCCCAGGTGCTAACAGGATCTCTGTTTATTCCAGCAGAGGATGATCAGAGGGATGAGGAGGGTGAGGAACTTCATCAGCAAAGGGCAGATAGAGTTAAAAATGAAGATGTGAAAGAAACCATCAGGAATCGAGGCAAACCAAAGAAAAAGAAAGGAAGCCGTATGGTTGAGAAGCAAGATGGAACAAACGGTCATGTACATTCTCCAGAGCAGAGGATAATGAAGGCAAGTAAATCCACTCAGTGTGGAAAGGACTTCAGAAATAGATCACATCTCCTTGTGCACCAAAAAATACAAAGGGGGGATAAAAATTTTGAATGCTCAGAGTGTGGAAAGAGATTCAGTCAGAGAGCCAGTCTTCAACTGCATCACAGAACCCACACAGGGGAGAAACCCTTTGAATGCTCAGAGTGTGGAAAGAGATTCAGTCAGAGAGCCAGTCTTCAACTGCATCACAGAACCCACACAGGGGAGAAACCCTTTGAATGCTCAGAGTGTGGAAAGAGATTCAGTCAGAGAGCCAGTCTTCAACTGCATCACAGAACCCACACAGGGGAGAAACCCTTTGAATGCTCAGAGTGTGGAAAGAGATTCAGTCAGAGAGCCAGTCTTCAACTGCATCACAGAACCCACACAGGGGAGAAACCCTTTGAATGCTCAGAGTGTGGAAAGAGATTCAGTCAGAGAGCCAGTCTTCAACTGCATCACAGAACCCACACAGGGGAGAAACCCTTTGAATGCTCAGAGTGTGGAAAGAGATTCAGTCAGAGAGCCAGTCTTCAACTGCATCACAGAACCCACACAGGGGAGAAACCCTTTGAATGCTCAGAGTGTGGAAAGAGATTCAGTCAGAGAGCCAGTCTTCAACTGCATCACAGAACCCACACAGGGGAGAAACCCTTTGAATGCTCAGAATGTGGAAAGAGATTCAGTCAGCGTGCCAGTCTTCGACAGCATGAGAGAACCCACACAGGGGAGAAACCTTTTGAATGCTCAGTGTGTTTAAAGAGATTCATTCACAGTGGCAATCTTCAACACCACCAAAGAATGCATACTGGGGAGAAACCCTTTGAATGCTCAGAGTGTGGAAAGAGATTCAGTCAGAGTGGCCTTCTTCAACAGCATCAGAGAACCCACACAGGGGAGAAACCTTTTGAATGCTCAGTGTGTGGAAAGAAAACTAGTACTAGTAGCAGTCTTCGACAGCATGAGAGAACCCACACAGGGGAGAAACCTTTTGAATGCTTTGAGTGTGGAAAGAGATTCAGTCGGAATGGCACTCTTCAACACCACCAAAGAACCCACACAGGGGAGAAACCCTTTGAATGCTCTGTGTGTGGAAAGAGATTCAGTCGGAGTGGCCATCTTCAACGACATCAGATAACTCACACAGGGGAAGAACTTTTTGAATGCTTAGACTGCGGAAAGAGATTCAATCATAGCGGCCATCTTCGGCTTCACCAAAGAACCCACACAGGGGAAAAAGCTTTTGAATGCTCAGAGGGTGCAAAGAGATCCAGTAAGAGTGGTAGTCTTTTACTGCATCAAACAACCCACAGAGAGGAAAAGCTTTTATAAGCGCTGAGTGTGGAAAGAGATTCAGTTTGATTTCTTATCTTCAACAGGATCTAAGAACTCACATGGAAGAAACATTTTGAGTGCTCAAAGTGTGGATAGGAGGGCCTTTTTGGTGGTTGCTCTCCCCTGTGAAACTTGCTACTTCAGATTGTCTGCCAATCTTTTTTCACATCTACAAAACTAGCAAAAACACTTCCTTTCCCAAATCCTGTGAGGAAATAGACAAGTTGAGACTAACAGATATCTACAGTGTCTCGGCTACTGTCATAAACATAGTGTGACCAGCCACCATTCTTCTTTTGCAAACATTTTTATCTGACAACTAGTTCTAGAGAGGCATTACCCAACCCTAATCCCTTTCCAGTCCAACCTGCTTTTTTGGGGTCTCACCACCTGGAAGAAGAAGAAGAGATTGGATTTATACCCCGCCCTTCACTCTGAGTCTCAGAGCGGCTTACAAACTCCTTTCCCTTCCCCTCCCCACAACAGGCACCCTGTGAGGCAGGTGTGAGAGAGCTCTTTCAAGAACTGCTCATGAGAGAACAGCTGTGCCAGAACTATGGCTTGACCAAGGTCATCCAGCAGCTGCAAGTGGAGGAGTGGGGAATCAAACCTGGTTCTCCCAGTTCAGAGTCTGCACACGAAACCACTACACCAAGTAGTTCTGGCAATAGGATTTATTTGGATAGGAATATCGTTCAGTATGGTGGAAATGGACTGGTATCCGTGGAGCTGGCAGGTGAACCTTGTGGGGTGCAAATTCCCCAATTCCAGTTGTCCTCCCTACCCACTCCCCAGATTCCCTCCTCCTTCTCTGACACCCCCCCACACTCCATGATCTAGAGATGACCTGGAATAAGCCCCGGGCCAAGGCTTATCTCCCCACCTCTGAGTCCTCAGAGGTCCCCTTGAATTCCTCCTTCGAGACTGTGGCTTTATGCAGCAGGCTGAGTAATTTCATCTCACTACTTTAATTTGGAAAGGTGTCTGCATTAAGGTTGCTAAAGAGATTATCATTTGTATCAGGTAAACCAGACTTTGTCTTTTCTGTGCTTAGCGGGGGTTTTATGAGTTGGGCTTTATTAAATGTGTTAAAGGTTAATGTGACGCGTCTTTATTCAATTGCGTATAAAGTTCTAAATAAATCCTCTTGCACACGCTTGAGACTCGCACCTGGGGCCATGACTGATCCCCATGAATGAACCCGACCCAATATGCCCCCATTCATGATGTGGGTCAGGTGAGTTCAAGGGCCAGAGTGTTGGGTTACGGACTTGGTGGATGGGGGTTCAGATCCTCAGTAGGCTTGGAAGGTCTGTGGATGCCCTTTAGTTGTAAGGATTAAATGTTTGGGAGGTCTTCTTCAACAATGAAGGACCGAAAACCCCAGAGGGGTTTGATTGGTGTTCCATTGGTGTGGAAATCTTAGGACTTCTGCATTTCTTTATTTCCAAATGAGAACCGGCACGGTCTAATGAGATGCATCTCATCCCCCCCCCCAAGCAGTATTTCATATTTCC
>NW_015176213.1:10254-12604 GCF_001447785.1 Gekko japonicus | reverse complement strand
TCAATTTCTATTCTGCTCTCCTCCACTATTGTGGGGCTGAGAGCAGATCGCAACATCTAATAAACAGTTAAAATACAATTTAAAACATGTGGGACTTTTTACAATCCCGCAGGGCCTGCAAGGCAGAGATGGGCCACCAAGCATATGGTTGAGGGCAGCAGTGGTTTTTAACAGGAATCGAATCTATTAGTTGCCTCCTCACTCTCCTCCCCCCATGTTGATGTTAATGCTACTATTAATGGGGGTCAATTTTTACTGTGGCACCATGTAGGTTTATGTCTCTGTGATAGTATTTATTGCTTTAATTTTTCCCCTTGTTTTTAATCGCCGTACACCGCTCTGAGCCCTCTTGTGGGGAGGGCAGTATAGAAATTTAATGAAATAATAAATAAATTTAGCCAATTCAGATATTTACAATTAATGAGCGGGCATGTAATAGTACTATCACTGTCCCGAGGGAAGGAAAAAGGGGGTAAGAGACGGGCAGAACTGTATAACAAACTCTCTTGGCCTCATCCACATGCTTGGCGGTACAACTCCATTTTACAGGCCCCGCGGAAGCGAACCAGGTCCCGCATGTCCCCGGATTGCACTCGAAATTGCATTCCACCAAGCTGGAGCTACCACCGAAAAGGCTCTAGCTTTTGTTGAGGCCAGGCGGATATTTTTTGACCCCAGGACTATCAGTGTGTTGTTATTTATAGAGCGTAATGATCTTTAGGGAGTATGCCAGGAGTGGCTGTCCCCAACTGAACCCCAAGCATTTTAGCTACTGTTCCCCAAATAGCTTACATGTGAGTGTCCCTTGACTATAAGAGCTTTCCCCTTTTGTGTGTCAATCCTACTCACACACAAGCATGCAGGGCAATTCTTTTTTGGATCAGCTGTCAGGCGTATAGCAGTGTCCTGGATCCAGGCAACACTTCATATAAGAAAAGAAATACAAACAGACAGAAAAAGGCTTAAAATGAATTGAATGGTTTATTGGAAGATGACAAGGAAATAAAGTGAAGAAAAATGCAAATGACATACACAATCCCCCCCCAACTATTAAAAACCTACAAAAAGAGCGTTTTTTAAATTGTAGCTGCGGAATGAATACACAGGAGGGGAAAGAATGATGCGTAAGGCAGGAACAGAATCCGAAGTCAAGCTTAAAGGCCTACTGCTTGGAAAATCTGCAGTAAGCTGTGTGCGCATAATAGGCCTAAGAGACATATCCCAGAGAATGCACTAAGTGAGGCAACATCCTGGAAGGCCTTGCCTTCTTATGCCCTCTATTGCTAGCCCTCCAGAGGAACTGGTTGGCCACTGTGTGAGACAAGATGGTGGACTAGATCCACCATTGGTCTGACCCAGCAGGGCTCTTCTTATGTTCTCATGTTCTTATGACAAAAAATGTCTGTATAAAAAAGTTTGTTATTAAAAAAGAGAGAGAAAAGGAAAAAAGTTGTTGGATTGAAAAAGGTGGTGGGAAAAGGGCAAAATACAGAGGGAAGGCCATAGCCATGGGGGAGCCCTTGGGGTGGGACCCCCTCCTGAATGTGCCACACTCCCTTCCTCCCGGTCTCCCCTCCCCATCCCTCCCAAGGCCACATGAGCTGCTTGCTGCCCCTGGGAGCCTGGGGCAGCCGGTGAGTTGAATGGCCCACCACAGTGCTTCCCCCACAGCCAGCAGCCCATGAAGACTACCTCAGCTTGGCAGTGATGGCCTCATTGCACCTGCACAAGCCCAGCCATGTGACTAGGCATCATGTGACCTGGGGTGGCTGGGCTCACTGGTGCCGATGCAGTGAGGCCACCGCCACCAAGCCCAATTAGTCTTCATTGACTGCTCACTGCAGGACAGCACTGGGGTGGGCTGTCCAGCTCCACGCTCCTACAACAATGCTGCCGCTTATATGGCTATATATGACTAGTCATAGTTCATTCTAACCATAGTTTTACACATAGCTAAGGAAAAAATACAAATCTGCCATAAATATACTACTAAAATGCAATAATATATATTAATAAAAATTAAAGTATATATAATCATTAGTATATTAACTCCTCGTTCTCCAATAGCTCAGCATTGTGTGTCTGGTGGAGGAGGTGAGGGGGCCTGGGGCTCTCTGCTGAGTAATCAATCAATTCTGATTGCAAGAACTGTAAAAAGTATTTTTGAACGCGTGGAGGCAATTGCCAATCAAGTTGTTCAGCTAAGCACTCGAATGGAGGAAGTGGTGGAATTGCTTCAATCCAACAAAAATTTTAGTAGGCGTAACGGCCACCAGTTTCACAATCTTGTACTGCGGGAGCAGTGTGGGGTAGCAAGCAATTTGTCAGCAGACAGTTGTCGGACGGAGGG
>NW_015176213.1:9634-9807 GCF_001447785.1 Gekko japonicus | reverse complement strand
CTACAGAGCCACCCAAGGTACAAGCTGAGCAGCTGATGAATGAGGAAATCAACACCCCTATGGAAAGCCTGTCTTGTCAACAGAGTCCAATGGAAGTGACCTTTACACAGTACCCACAGAGAAGCAAATACTGGAGGGTCATCTATGGAACTCCTCAGAAGAAGAGCTCCTGA
>NW_015176213.1:0-4478 GCF_001447785.1 Gekko japonicus | reverse complement strand
CTTCCGGCCCTCATTCAGCCAGGAGGAAGCAGGAGAAGAGGGAGGGTAAGTTGCTTCCTCCCCACCTCTCCCCACCCCTGCCTGCCTGGGGCCAGGGAGGGCCTTGGCGGGGCTTCCTCGCACTCCCGCCGGCCTTGCAGGTCCACCGCCGGGCCTTATGATGTCAGGGGGTGTGGCATATGCTAATGAGTTATGCTAATGAGTTCCCCTAGCTCTTTTTCTATGAAACGACCCCTGCTAAACACACATTGCCTAAGCTGTAGTGGGGTCCTCAGAGTTGCGCGCCACCTGCCCCCAAAACAACCACAACAAAGCTTGGCCTGGCCTGGCTCTGGCTTCCTCCCAGGTGCCACAAAGAAGAGGCACCCAGCCATGGCCCCTTGCCTGCAGGCAGCTCGGACTTCCAAGGGACACCTCATTTCTCTCTCCTCCCTCCCGTCTTCCCTCCTCTGCTGGAGAACACAGCAGACTGGCCGGCTGGACCCTGGATGAGAAGGCAGGCTCAGGCACCGCAGTGCAGCTACATGTAAACTTTAAAAAACATTATTATGAGTTTAAAGGAAGTGTTTTGTGGGGCGGAGTGTGTGATTAAGGGTGCGTGGCCCCAAAATGCCCCACCGTAGCTACAGGCTACCTCTCAGGGTGTCTGTTGTGGTGAGAGGAAGGGAAGAAGACTGTAAGCCGCTCAGAGACTCCAAGTGATGGGTGGGTTATAAATCCAACTCTTGTTTTTCTTCTACATCCTAGATCTTAGTCAGGGCTGCAGGCAACACAGATGGTGCCACCTTCTCTCGGGTGATCCCATGTTTGTGCTTAAGGTGTTCGGGCAGTGCTCCAGTGTCCACATTGCCACAGCCTCCTATTTTTTCGATGTTCACATCTTCTTCACAGATGCTGCAAGTAGCAATGAACTTGGATTGCTTTGTGAAATTCTGCCAGGCAATGGATGGGATCCCATGATTGCGCTTAAGGTGTGACAGCAGTTGTGCAGTGCCCAAAACGCTGCAGCCTCCTACTTTCCCAATTTGCACGTCCTCTCCACAGACTCTGCAAGTAGCAATGAATTTGGATCGCCCTGTGAAATACAGCCAGGCAATGGATGTCTGTCGACAACGTTGGCTGAGAGGCCCCACATCTGTGGGGGGTGATGAGGGAAGGCAACTCAGCGTCACTGGAGAGGGGATGGTAGAAGGTGAAGCAGCTGATGCGGTTCTGCTGGGACCCTCAGTGGTGGAAGGTCTTTCTGCATCCTGGATCTCAGACCCAGCTCCAGTCACCACAGATGTTGCCACCTTCTCCTGGGGCATCCCATGTTTGTGCTTTAGGTGTGAGAGCAGTGCTGCAGTGCCCACATGGCTGCAGTCTATTTTTCCAATGTTCACAATCTCTTTACAGAATCTGCAAGTAGCAGAGAACTTGGACCACTTTTTGAAATGCTTCCAGGCAATGGATGGGATCCCATGATTGCGCTTAAGGTGTTTGAGCAGTGCTGCAGTACCCACAATGCCACAGGCCCCTATTTTTCCAGCTTGCACATCCTCTTCACAGACTCTGCAAGTAGCAATGTTCTTGGACTGCTTTGTGAAATAGATCCAGGCAATGGATGTCTGTCGACAACGTTTGGTGGGAGGCCTCACTTCTGTGCAGGATGATGAGGGAAGGCGACTGGGCGTCACTGGAGAGGTGGTGGTAGAGGTTGAAGCAGCTGATGTGGTTCTACTGGTACCCTCAGTGGTGGAAGGTCTTTCTGCATCCTGGATCTCAGACCCGGCTCCAGTCACCACAGATGTTGCCACCTTCTCCTGGGGCATCCCATGTTTGCACTTCAGGTGTGAGAGCAGTGCTGCAGTGCCCACATTGCCGCAGCCTATTTTTCCAATGTTCACAATCTCTTTACAGAGTCTGCAAGTAGCAATGAACTTGGACTGCTTTTTGAAATGCTGCCAGGTCATGGATGGGATCTCGTGTTCATGCTCAAGGTGTCTGAGCAGTGCTCCAGTGCCCACAGTGCCAAAGGCTGTTTTTCCAGCTTTCACATCCTCTTCACAGAGTCTGCAAGTAGCAATGAACCTGGACCGCTTTCTGAAATACATCCAGGCAATGGATGTCTGTTGACGCCGTTTGGTGGAGGACCCCACGTCTGCAGGGGGTGATGAGGAAAGGCGACTGAGCGTCACTGGAGAGGGGGTGGTACAAGTGGCAGCAGCTGACGTGCTTCTGCTGCAACTCTCAACGGTGGAAGGTCTTCCCACATCCTGGATCAGAGACCCAGCTCCAGGCAATACAGATGGTGCCACCTTCTCTCGGGTGATCCCATGTTTGCGCTTAAGGTGTGAGAGCAGTGCTGCAGTGCCCACATTACCACAGCCTATTTTCCCAGTTTTCACATCCTCTTCACAGAGGTTGCAAGTAGCAAGGAACTTGGACCGCTTTGTGAAATACAGCCAGGCAATGGATGTCTGTCTACGACATTTGGTGGGAGGCCCCACATCTGCTGGGGGTGAGGAGGGAAGGCAACTGAGTGTCACTGGAGAGGGGGTGATATAAATGGAAGCAGCTGATGTGGTTCTGCTGGGCATCCCGATGGTGGAAGGTCTTCCCACATCCTGGATCTCAGACGCAGCTCCAGGCACCACAGATGGTGCCACCTTCTCTCGGGGGATCCCATGTTTGCATTTTAAGTGTGAGAGCAGTGGTGCGGTGCCCACATTGCCACATCCTAGTTTTTCAATGTTCACAGTTTCTTTACAGAGTCTGCAAATAGCAATGAATTTGGACCGCTTTTTGAAATGCTGCCAGGTAATGGCTGGGATCTCGTGTTTATGCTCAAGGTGTCTGAGCAGTGCTGCAGTGCCCACATTGCCACAGGCTCCTATTTTTCCAACTTGCACATCCTCTTCACAGATTCTGCAAGTAGCAATGTTCTTGGACTGCTTTGTGAAATAGATCCAGGCAATGGATTTCTGTCGATGACGTTTGGTGGGAGGCCTCACTTCTGTGCGGGATGATGAGGGAAGGCAACTGAGCATCACTGGAGAGGTGGTGGTACAAGTGGCAGCAGTTGATGTGCTTCTGCTGCATCTCTCAATGGTGGAAGGTCTTTCCACATCCTGGATCCTAGAACCGCCTCCAGGCAACACAGATGGTGCCACCTTCTCTTGGGTAATCCCATGTTTGTGCTTAAGGTGTGAGAGCAGTGTTGCAGTGCTCGCATTGCTGCATCCTGTTTTTTCAGTTATCACAATCTCTTCACAGAGTCTGCAAGTAGCAATGAACTTGGACTGCTTTTTGAAATGCTGCCAGACAATGGATGGGATCTCATGTTCATGCTCAAGGTGTCTGAGCAGTACTCCAGTGCCCACAATGCCAAAGGCTGTTTTTCCAGCTTTCACATCCTCTTCACAGAGTCTGCAAGTAGCAGTGAACCCGGACCGCTGTGTGAAATACATCCAGGCAATGGATGTCTGTCGACGACGTTTGGTGGGAGGCCCCCCATTTGCAGGGGCTGACGAGGGAAGACAACTGAGAGCAGAGGTAGCGGTACTAGTCAAAGCAGTGCTGCTGGATCTCTTGTTGGTGGAATGTGTTCTGGACAACTGTGTATCTCTCCCTGATGCTTCCTTCTGTATTGCAGCTAGAACTGTGGCCTGTGGGGTCTCTGGAAAGGTGCTCGTCAAAGGCTGTGGTTCTGGCATATGTGCTTCAGCTGATCCTCCAGAAAAGTTGTTGTCCTGCTGATCAGATTCCCCAGGCTCTGTATGAGCTGTTTCGCTCTCAGCAATTGTCTCTTCAGACCCTACAGCAGCCATTATTGGTAGGGCTGCCTCTTCTGTGCTTGTCAAAGGCAGTGGCTTTATCTTCCACTCTGGAGCAATCAGAGGTGATGTTCTGGAGGAGGTGTCCTCCTGCTGATGAGATTCCTCTGCCCATGTAAGAGCTATCTCACTCTCAGAGATTGTCTTCCGGGACCATACAGCAATAATCACTGGTAGGGGTTCCTCTTCTGTGCTTGTCAAAGTCTGTGGCTCTGTCTTACACTCTGGAGCATTCAGAGATAATGCTTCGGAGCAAGTGACCTCCGGCTGATCAGATTCCTCAGCCTTTATACGAGCTGTCTCACTCTCAGAGATCATTTCCTTTAGCCAGTCATCAGGCAACATTTGGTGGGCCTTCTCCTCAGTCTCACAGTACACCCTGGTGCTGGATGTAGTTCTGAACTGTTCTGATGATGACAGAGGGCCAGGTTCAATTGGTGCATCTCCACTGTACATAGAAGAAGAAGCTGGTGAAGCAGCAGTCTGAGCAGCATCCAAGATCATTTGTGGAGAGCTGAAGGAAGGTGATGATGCTGTAGACAATCCCATGGGGTCAGACGGTGATGCCAACGTGACTGAGTTCTGCAAAGAAAAAAGATACAATACAAACCAAGAGAGAGAATCATGGACAAAATATAACAAACTAGGAATAAGGTCCGTTGT
>NW_015176212.1:7556-12581 GCF_001447785.1 Gekko japonicus | reverse complement strand
TCAACCAAGACAGCCACATGACTACTGTACGCTCTGAGCACAACTGCACCCAAACACATATATACAATAATATAACTACTGATAACAAAAATACAGCTATAACTAAAGGTGAAGAGAAGGATGGGGGTTGTTGAAGAGAACTGACCCTTCAATTCTGTGTCAGGCATGAGACCCAAAGTTCAGAAAAGCTTCTCAGATTACCCATCCTCCAGTACTTCTAGCAGCAGCTGTTTCAGCGTGGAAACCATCTGCCATCCACAAGCCCCACTAGGAAATGGTATTGTCCACTGTCCCTGGACACCGGGTGGCTACCACATTCGAGAATGGTGCTCTGAAGAACCACAGATGACATGTCAAAGAGCCACATGTGGTATATTTGTGTTCTTAAAATTTTTTTAAATACATCTTATTTCAAATTTAGTTCAAAAGAACCATTAAAACCAGCAGCTGCATCCCATGACACAATGAATTGTTACAGCACAGGACCAATGTGTGTGGCTGAGTTTAAAGGCATCAGGGGATAGGCAATCTGAGAATACCCGCCCCTTCCCAATCCTACAGTTGCTACAACTCAAGATACAGGCATATTTGTTAAAATATTTTAAGTAATCTTAAAATGTAAATATAAGACCTATTTACTCAGTATTATAAGCTGCAGAGTTATATGAATAATATGAAGATTTGAAAAACAAGCCACAGTGCATTATAACGCAGACACTTCAAGCTGCCTTATACTAAGACATTGGTTAATAATTGTCTACTTTGACTGACAGTGGCTCTCCAGGGTCTTGAGCAGAGGTCTTTCACAACACCTGCTACCTAAATCCCTTGAACTAAAAATGTCAGGGTCTGATCCTAGGAGCTTCTCTGTGGAAAGCAGATGCTCTACCACTGAGCCATGGCCCATCCCCAAACAAACATTCTTCATAAACATTTTTTTTCAAGCAAACATAGGACATGAATCTAAAAAATTCTGATTTAAGAGATCACATCACTTACACAAGAAATCATCATCATTTGGTTCATTTATTTCCATATATGTTTTTCTCTCTCTCTTCCGTAAACTGTATTTACTACCTGGTTTGTTCTGTTCTCTTTTCTCAGGTTCTTTTTTATCAGAAACAATTTTCCTTGGTAAATCTGAAGATGAGTATACAGCTTAGTTTTTGTAATGTATGAACTCAAGGGAATACATGCAAAACTGAGATCTAAACTACTGTTTCTGTAAGATGGATGTATAAAGTCAACTGAGAAGACCATATTCTATTATACTTCATAGTGGTATTACCTATTTTAAATTTTTAATACAGTTTCAGATTCTTTAATAAATTCTGTAAAATATCAAACACTAGTAAAATAATGAGATTGACTGCACAGGATGGGAAACAAAAGAAATAGGATACAAACTGATGATCAGTGACATAAACTGCTGACATCACAAGTATACAGAGAATACGTGGATCATGGTGTTTTTCCCTTGCCCAGCTACCTGGGGGGAAAACCATGTTCAACGTAACATCAGAGAGGGTTAATAAGAACCAATTGATACTTGCAGTGGATTGTCAAACTTAATAAAGTGTAGCACATCATGGATTCCCAGATTTACCTCCATCAAGGATTATAGGTATCTCCTGCTTGAGTCTTTGTTTTAGAAAACCTGTGTGCTTTTTGCAGCTGGCATAATTGCTGCCAGTGCTATACCAATGTATTCTGTATAAATATGAAAAATATGGACAACTGAACATGTATCTTTACATTCCAGAATACTCTCGTGTGGAAAGACTTGCAAAGTGAGAGCTTCATAGACCTGTGTACAAGGGCATTTAAAAATGTGGGTAAGTTATCCACATTTGGACTGTCTGTCATGGAAAATACCAGTGGAACACTTTTATGTGGTGTACAGCAGTTGAATTTGCTGGGCAAATTATGGCAAAGCCACTGAAAAGACAGCCCTGGATTGTTTTTCCTTTGACAAAAAAAGCTTGCAGCCTTTTCTTGATCCTTAAGATGTATGCAGATTAATGTAAAGAATTCCGAAATGGCCCTGACCTGGATAACCCAGGCAAGCCCAGCCTCGTCAGATCTTGGAGCTAAGCAGGGCTGCCCCTGGCTAGTATTTGGATGGAAGACCTCCAAGGAATACCAGGGTCTTGATGCAGGGGTAGGAGATGGCAAGCCACCTCTGAACACCCCTTGCCTTCAAGCCCCACTAGAGTTTGCCAGAAATCAGCTTGACTTGATGGCAAAAGAAAAAAGAATTCCTAAATGTTGTCAAATACAATGAAGAGTTGTTATTACTGTTTCCTAAATTTCTTTATACAGTAGGGTAATAGACTACTGGTACTTCAGGTCTTACCCAGAAGTACATACGATGGAACTGATAGGGAAGATGAGATACTTTGGAATATGGTGAATGAATTGACATAAAGAGTTTCAGAAAGAAAAGTACCAGTAGAACATTACGGTGCTAAACAGGACACTGAAAACAGAAGAATTCCCGACCTCCCATTAGTACAGTCAACTACATTTAATAGCCAAAACAGGCATAGTGCCAGTGTCAAGAGGGAAGCCTAGCTTACCTCACATAGTTCTGAGGATAAAAAGAGGACAAGAAATTCATACAGGCTACCTTGAGTTCCTTAAAGAAATTGTGGGATAAAAATGCTGCTTTAAAAAAAGGATGCCACCAGCTCCCTGGAGGAAGGGCAAAATAAAAACATAATAAATAAATGAATGAATTTTTCCTTCCATAGAGCACCATTGGAGCAGAAAGAGTTTAAATCCTAGTCTTGGGAAATGCTGTTTAAATTTCAGCATGGGTTATTTTAACACCCACTGTAAAGGTCATTAAAGTTTTAAAGAGATTAATTCCCTCATGTTATAGATTTAATGGCTGAATTATTTTGAGGTGCTATAAAAACAAACACTGAATGACTTGGTAGTCAACATTTACCAGTCTTGGATTCTGTAGCAATGTCAGTAGTGTGAACAGACATATCTGTACATATATTTTTGTGAGTTTTCTTGACATCATCTTGATTTAGGGAGACAACTTCTTTAGTGAATTTCTCCATGTTTATCTGCTTATTCTGTAACAAAATTGTTTTTGTTATATCTCAACATCTTAATTCATATCTAAAACAGGACTATTGATGAAGAATTAACAAATACTTATTGGGTTGTGGATGAGTTATATTCCATAACATGGGGATGTTTTCATATTTTTATTGCCCAATTAAAAATTTTATAATGTCAGTAATATTTTAAATAGATTAACTGCTTGTTTGTTAATACAGCTACAAGACTACCCTACCTTTATCTAATTCTTAATTTTTCTGAAAAATCTCTATTCTACAATCAAAAAATGTTTGGCCATAATGTACAGAGTATATATGCAATAATTATAACAATGTGACTATTAGCATAATTTTTAACATTTGGAGATACTCATTAATTTCACAGAAAGTTGTATCATCTTCTCAATCTCTGTTGAAATACACTAATGGCTGCATTCCTACATTTTCCCTTTGATTGCTTGTATGTATGAACAAGAGTAATTTTATCAGCAACTGTATCAATATATCCATTATTTCCTTCTCAAAAAACACATTTTAAATCAATTCATATGAGGTTCCTTTCTGAACAAGTGTTCAAAATCAAGCAACAATTTTAATAAAATAATTAGTAGCAAGTCTTCTATTCCTACCCATCCCCATCAAAACAGTTTTGTTTGCTGCAAATTAAAGAGCATTCAGCAGTGTAACAGTGCTGTATACTTCCTAGTCTCTGAAATACTAAGAAGAGAAGGAAACTTTGAAAACCTCATAAGAAAATATATCATTCTCTAATAGCAGAAAGTCTTGCAGCACCTTAAAGGCTAACTAACAAATTGTGGTATAAGCTGGCATAGGTTAGACGTCACAGTGACATGCTTGAAGTATTATCCTTAGTTTAGTCTCTGGAACGTGTGATTCCCAAGTTGTCTGAAAGTTTGTGATAATTGCAAATCCAAACCCAAATCATTCCACTGAAAGCAAATTAGGCCCCCAGTCACACGGGGCCCTAATTTGCCCCGCGTAACGGACGGATTGAGGGCGGATTAAACTGGCGCGATCAGATGCCAACATCTGGCAAGCGTCGCACACCCGCCCCCAACCCGTCCCTTCCGGCTGAAGCTGCGAAATTTAAAAAACCCTGCAAAACACTACTACCAACTGGGAAACACGCAGCACAGGTGGCTGTGTGATCGCCGACACGCCCATCTCCCGCAGCATGCGAGGCCCCCTGCCAAACTGTGCATGCGCAGCTGACTCGCCTCGCTCTCATGTCCATGGCTTCCCCCTCGGCATCTGATCACGCTGGGGAGCATATGCACGGCTGCTTGGGGGATCTGTCTGATCCCACTGCCGCACTTCTCTTTTGCTGCGGCTCTAAAAAGCCACACTTCCGTCGGCTTTTCCTGCGGTGTGACCAGGGCCTAGGTTAATCAAATAAAATCTTAGGACAGAATAGCTCTGCCATTGTCAGTGTCTTTTTTACATGTCAGCAAAATATTTCTCAGAGCTAATTAAATTCTGTGCTAGTACATACAATCCAATTTTTTAAAAAAAACTATTACAAATATCTGGGGGAAATGTTTAAGGAGGTCTTACTTGGTCATGGTTCTGTTTTTTCTTCTTTTCTTCTTTCAGGTTATTCAAATTACATGATAGTCTAAAAGGTTTAACTGGGTAAAATTCAAGCAAATATTTAATAAAGTAAACACATTACTTACTGAGAATATAAACATATCTATGATAATCACAAAAACAAAAAAAGTAAAAACACATACATAAAAAACCTACCTCATATTTTGGTTAAAGCCAGTCAATCATAATGACACAAATACAGTACTATTGTTCTAAATCTTGTGAGTGTTTAAAATACAGCAAGATCTATTCTGTGAGAGCTAAATCACATGCTATATGCGAATGCATGTAACAAAGCACCATGTCCTCTTCTAACCAGACACATTTGGAGGTAGCA
>NW_015176212.1:0-5108 GCF_001447785.1 Gekko japonicus | reverse complement strand
CTTCAAGTCTGTACCCCAAATTAATATTTTCTATTTCGTTATACAATATGAAAACTAGCTTATTTTAGTAATATGAACTAAAGCAGAGTATCCAGTTGAAACTGGAGTGATATTTTTTTTAAAAACCTAGATCTTCTATAACACTGAAGAAGTATGCATGCTCCTGAAAGCTATATCCAGAATAAAACTTGGTCTTAAAGATGCCTTTGGACTCAAACTTTGTTCTGAAAGGGTTTGTTTTTAAGTCAATTTCCCTCTGGCATGTTATTGTTTTTTTTTTTAAAAAAACCTAGATCTTCTATAACACTGAAGAAGTATGCATGCTCCTGAAAGCTATATCCAGAATAAAACTTGGTCTTAAAGATGCCTTTGGACTCAAACTTTGTTCTGAAAGGGTTTGTTTTTAAGTCAATTTCCCTCTGGCATGTTATTGTAACAAAGAATTCAAAATACACATTTCTCTTTGTTTCAATGAACAGCCAGTTAAAAATAATTCAAAAACTGTCCTTATCTGATCCCATACTATCTGGGACTTCACTACACAAGTAATAATTTGCAATAGAAAATGTACCCAGATGGAGGATTTGAGGATTGGTGTCAATCAATGGGGGGATGCACCTGATACATGCACAAAAATTTATTTGATCCCTGCTAGTCCAACTGGCAGACCAGAGATGAGCAGGATCAGTACCACTGACACAAACCAAAAGAGTGATCATTGTGTGAAAACCTTATACTCCTTGCCGCCACTTCTTTTTGTTATAGCATTAAACAAGCCATGGGCACATCTACCACGTGCACAGGTCCTAAATGTTCAAACCCCCATGCCCTTTCCCTGAAGTCAGGATTTCCAGGTGTATGATTTTTTTTTTAGCAAAAGCTACACATTGACAGTCCAGTTCAAAGAGTCACACCCTTCTAAATCCATTGAAGTCAATGGGATTGGAAGGGTGCGTGTTCAGGACTACATTGTAAATCTTATTTCCCTTACTCTCAGATTCTCAAACAATTTAGGTCACAGCTATTTCATAAGACCCTACGCTAAATGGTGTAATCCAGTAAATTATTTCGCAATTCACACCCATTTCCCCTCCCTCACCTTGGGTTTCTGCCCCTTTTTCTTATTTGTCTGCTTTTTGCCCCTCTCTGTGGAGCTCTTGTCCCCAGAGCTGCCCTTTCCGGTACCTGACCCCATCCCACCTGCCTCAATGGCTTTTGTAGGCAGAAAATGAGGAGGAGAGGCCTCACTGGCCTCACCCTCTAAAGACTTTTCTCTCAGATCCCTCGGATCAGTCTCCTCCTCCTTTTTTTCTTTAGCTCCTTGACATTCCTTTTTAGTCCCCATACACCCTTGGGCTCCAGTTTTGTCTGACGTCTCTCCCTTCAGCCCCTGGGCTTCAGAACTATCTGAAATGTCTTCCCCCAACCCCTGGGCTTCTGCCCCAGTGGACATCTCACACACCCCCCAAAAAAAAACACAACCCTGGGTTTCAGTCCCTATTGACCCCTTTCCTAAAGCTCAACCCCAGTTCAGTCAGCTATACTAAATCCCTCAGCTACTAACCACGGCAACAGTCCCCACTTTTCCAACCCAAGTTGGAAATTCTCCCTTTTTTTAACTTTAGGACTACTCTGCCTTACTTTATCCCTCACTCTAAGTGCTAAAACAATCTCTCAATTCTGGTCTGGCTATCTCTATCTCCCTCTCTCCAACTCTCCCCTCAGCCTCCTTCTCTCCCAAACGCAATTCTCCCCTCTGAGCGCGCTCGAAGCCCGCCAAAAACAGACGGCCAATCAGCGACGGGCCCCGGCAGATTACAGCCAATCATCGGGCAGCGCGGGAAAACACAAAGACAAATCGCGCTTCTAGCGATTATTACCTCAGCGCTAGAGAAAGGAGAATCTTGTCAGTTTTTAGAATGGAAACGGGGAAAATATCCCCAAAGGAATGGGGCTCAGCGTGCTCTGATAGACAGAGAGGGAGGGGGTGGAAAGACGAGGCGAACCCCCACTGTGTGTGTGTGGGGGCGCCTCTAGAGCACAATTTATGTAAAGCTAAAGATGGGGCAGCTTTTAAAAGGGGGGCGTGTGCCTCTGAGCGTGCGCAAAGTGCATTGCCACTCTCGCACGAACGTTGTAAAAGACGGCACAGCCTAACAGCCTTGAACGGCGATTGTGCCAAACTAACCCGTGCATTTTTCGTGGGGGGGGGGGGAAGACCCCACAGAACGAAGCAGGAAAAAAATAAGGGCTTTTATAGCTCTGATGGAAGAGGGATTTCGGCAGGTGCAGCTTGATTCAGCCCCGTGACAAGCTTCACCTGCCGAAGTTCTACCTTGCCTCGCCTCTAGCGCCATCAGAGCGCAGCTGAAACGCCATCAGTGGCCACTGGGTGTCGCCGCAGCTCCATTGGACTAATAAACCCAAGTTAATATTGGATGAATTAGTATTAGAACAATTTGGGAAGGCAATCAAGCTCTTACTCCTTATCCGTGACCCGGGCTCCAACAATAAATCAGGATAAATAACTCCCCCTCTCTCCCAACCTACTTCTAAAGCCACCTTTGCTCTTTGCAGTAAGAGCCAAAGCAGAACTTGTCCATCCAATTTCCCCAGTGATGAATAGGGAAATAGGATAGAAATCTAATTTAAGTCAATAAGAAAACATTGGTCTGCTCTTCTCTTTAAGCATTGCAGACCCCTCTGCTTTTCTGATTTAAAAATTTCCCACAATTTACAAGGTTCTGGCAATGATGTGGCTTCCAAAATGTGATTCATTTTGATCGGTACTCTCAGGTTCATCCTGTCCCAGGGGTCCCCAAACGTTTTAGCCTGCGGGCACCTTTGGGATTCTTTCTGACACAAGGTGGTGGTGAGCAGTGTTCACTCTAAGCTGAGTTAGTGTGAGCTAGCTCAGTTTTTTAGCCTCCAGCTCACACATTTTCATCTTAACTCAGGAATGATGGCTCCAGAGTAAACTAATTTATGCAGTAGCCAAATTGCTTGCTCACAGCTTTAATGCCAGGGACTCACAAAGTAGAATTTTTGCTCACAAGACTCCACAGCTTAGAGGGAACATTGGTGGTGAGCACAACCACAAAATGGCTGCCAGAGAAGGCGGAGCCAACCACAAAATGGTCAGGGTGTACGGTTAGGTATAATCCTAATAGTAATTCTTCAACATTCTAGTCACAAGCTCTGTTTAACAGAATGCCTTTTAAACCGCACAGCCAGTCAGAAGTCCTGCTGGGTCAAGTGCTTTTGACCACTTTCTAAAAGTGCTTCCTTGATCACCAGAAAAGGTGTTGGTATAGACACCATGTGGGACGCCGCTCCTATCCCAAGGGCTTAAGGTGAGTCACAGAGTTTAGGAGGGGAAACTCCGTCTGCAACCAGTGTTCCCTCTAAGCTGAGTTAGTGTGAGCTAGCTCTTTAGCATCCAGCTCACACATTTTTGTCGTAGCTCAGGAAGGATAGCTCCAGAGAAAACTGATTTATGCCGCAGCCAAATCGCCCGCTTGCAACTTAAATGCCAGCAGCTCACAAAGTAGAATTTTTGCTCACAAGACTCCACAGCTTAGAGGAAGCATTGGCTGCAACCCTAAAAATGCTTTCTTAGGAGTAAGACCCATTGAACAAAAGGGGACTTACTCCTGAGTAGACCTCCTTAGGCTTGCTCCCAGTGCGTCCCTTTACTGGGAAAACTCAAACTATAAAAAAAGAAAAGAGTTAGAGTCCAGTAGCACCTTAAAGACTAACAAAATGTGTGGTATGAGCTTTTGTGAGTCCCTGCTCACTATATATAGGACAGATGGACTCCCATTCTACCTGTATCTGAAGAAGTGAGCAGTGACTCATGAAAGCTCCTACCCTGCCACACCTTTTGTTAGTCTTTAAGGTGCTACTGGACTCTTGCTCTTTTCTACTGCTACTGGCAGACTAACATGGCTATCCATCTTGATCTATAAAGAAAGAAAATACAGATATCTCTGAGAACATGACTGTATGCATTTCCAAGAGTGTGTCTCGATCCCTAGTCGAAAACGATTCCTGGTGACTTATTATTTTGTGGAAACTAACATGGAGACCAACAACTAAAACTTTTATCATGAAAATATTACGGTTATAACAACCCCTGTACACCATGCAGTGGACATAATGCAAACTGATCTAGGAAACAGGTTGTGGTCAACCTAAGTAGCCATGTATTGTGATCAGCTGTTTTCCTCAACCCTCTAAGTATGTTCTTCTAGTTTACCCACAGGGGTCATTTAGTAGAAAAAGAGGTGCAGCTCATTAGCATAACTTATTAGCATAATTTATTTGCAAATGTCACACCCATTGACATCACGGGAAGTGTGTCAGAAGGCAACACCCACCGCTCAGGCTCCACTGGACTGTTTTAGATTGCTAGCTAAAGAACATTCATCTAATGTTTGGTGTTGTGGTTAAGTGCGCGGACTCTAATCTGGGAGAACCAGGTTTGATTCCCCACTCCTCCACTTGCACCTGCTGGATGACCTTGGGCAAGCCATAGTTCTGGCACAGCTGTTCTTGAAAAAGAGCAGTTTCTGTCAGAGCTCTCTCAGCCCCACCTACCTCACAGATTGTCTGTTGTGGGGAGGGGAAGGGAAAGGAGTTTGTAAACTGCTCTGAGATTCCTTTGGGTAGTGAAGGGCGGGGTATAAATCCAATCTCTTCTGTAGAGCCAGTTTGGTGTAGTGGTTAAGTGCGCGGACTCTAATCTGGGAGAACCGGGTTTGATTCCCCACTCCTCCACTTGCACCTGCTGATGTGACCTTGGGTCAGTCACAAGCTCTGGCACAGCTGTTCCTGAAAGAGCAGTTTGTGTCAGAGTTCTCTCAGCACCACCCACCTCACAGGGTGTCTGTGGTGGGGAGGGGAAGGGAAAGGAGTTTGCAAGCCACTCTGAGACTCCAAGTGAAGGCCAGGGTGTAAATCCAATCTCTTCTTCTTTTTCATCATAATCTCCAGATGCAACTGAGGATAGTACAATGGCTTCAAAACTTGGTTTGGGGCATTTTCAAGTCAGGACTACGATGCTACCAAGGGGGGAAAGATTGAAGAAGAGAAGCTAAATAGGCCTA
>NW_015176211.1:8720-12501 GCF_001447785.1 Gekko japonicus | reverse complement strand
CAGCTTAGAGGGAGCCTTGCTCCCAACCTCCCATTTCATATGGCCTCTCCGATGTCCCATAAATTTCGACAGCACTTTCTAGCAACACTTCTTGTTTTCCCTCCCCCCCTTTTTTGTTCTTTCCTCCCCTCAGCTCTCCCAGCTTTCTTTTTTCTTTCGGTGGCCGCTTAATGTGCCTGAAGGGGATGCCGAGCGGTGCGGCTCGAGGCCTATGTGCCTCTGCTTTCCCTCACCTGTTCCCTACCCTTGAAGGTTCTCCGAGTCTTCCATTGATCATTCCTGAGGCGGCCTGTTGAGTCTCTCTCCCCTCGCAGAAAATGTCTGGCCCTGTTTTTTATTCCCCTGCTCGCCTCGCTATTCTGTGTGTGAGTCAACACTGAGGATGGATTTTTATACCAGCACCGTTTGGCTCCCCTCCTGGTATCTATCTTTTTTTGTGGGGCCTTAATAACGACGGCGTGGAATTGCTGGGGGTGGATACAGCATCTGTAGCGTTTGGCGTTCCTCTCTTTCCCCAGGTCTCTCTTTTGTCTTTGTTATCTGTCTCTCCTGGCTCCCTTCCTGTAGATTTCCCCCCTCTGTTTCATTTGTATGCCGGAGTTACCAGAGACGGGTAGGAACAATTTAGAGGAGGTTAATGACACTATAAAAAGAACAAAGATCCTGTCACACAGGAAGAAGAACCAGATTGAAATTGCCCTCCTGTAGGAAACTGCAGCTGGTACAGACACGCTATTTTTTGCCTTTGGTTTTCATTTGTTCCTCGGTGATTCTGGGGATGTTTTCAAACACCTGAGCCTCCATCGCACCAACTTCCCCTCGGCATTTGCTTCGCCGTAAATCTGCATATGCCAAAATGCTGGGATTTGGTGAGGTTTTGTGCTGTTTTTCCAAACCACACCAGTGAACAACAGCCCTGGTTTGAAAACAGAAGCTGGGGGTGGCATCTGGGTCTATTTCAATAATGCACAGAGCTTGGGAAATACAACAATGCACAGAATTTGGGAAATACAAGGCATGCCAAGAAGAAAAGCGGAGTGTATGCCTGGATGGGATGCAGGGACTGCAAGTGGGCTGGGGTAAGAGCGCTGCTGAGAAGATCCTGACATTTATAACCGGTAACAAACTGAATGCATCAGCCGCACAACACCGAGGTACCAAAATGGGCTGAATGTTGGTCATTGTTTCCTCAGGGAAAGGCCCTTTGTATGAACTTGAAGGCTACCCTGAAGACATGACAGTGAAACATCCCCAGTTAACTGCCTGATGGAGTCATGTTTCAAAGCACAGGCGCGGATTCGGAAACAGGACGGTGTGAGAAATCCCAGGGTACAATTGAGCACTGTTTTGCTTTTCTTTTATAAATGTGGAATCCACACAATCTAAAAAGTGCTCAGAGTGATAAAAGGGAGACAACATTAGTACAGAGGAGAGAAATACGGTGGGTGAAAAAACCACAGAGGTGAAATTATTATAAAAGACATCCTTGACATCCAGAGCTGAAAGAAGAAAGAAATGCCAGACCAGAATTCCAGACTTACCCTTTCTTGCTTAACCATTTAGTACTAACCATAGGTGGGTCCTGGAGATCTCCCAGAATTGCAACTGGTCTCTAGGCTACGGGCATCACTTCCCCTGGAGAAAATGGCTGCCTTGAAGGGTGGACTCTATGGGCATTATACCCTGATGACGTCCCTCCCCTCCCCAAACCCTGCCTTCCCCAGCTCCGCTCCCAAATCTCCAGGAAATTTCCAACCTGGAGTTCGTAATCCTACCCCATCTGCAAGGGAATGCTTATATGAAGAAACAAATGGGAAATAATTTTATCTGACCTTTTCCTCATATAAAATATACATGCTTTCAAGCATGTGCAGAGCGCATTTCTCTCACCTCTGAGAAACTGTAGCCTTTCGCCAGAACGATGGAAGATGCAGATGGTACAGTGCCACACAAACTTTCAAAGTTTGTTGCACATAGCGGTCAACCTGTACCCACGCTCAACCATAGCTCAGTTCTCTGTCTCTGTACCTCGCTCTTTCACCATAGTTTATACTTCATGCATTTGAAGCAGCTTGCCGCTCTTCAAGGGAAATGTGAACATAAGCGATCAGCCATCTTAAACAGATCCATGTCTCATAACACATGCTGTTCTCAACAACAGCAATAACAGCAGAACAGTGGCACCTTTAAGGCCAACAAAGTACATGCATGAAAGCTCATACCCTGAATTAAACTTTGTTGGTCTTAAAAGTGCCACTGGACTTAAACTTTGTTCTGTTGCTCCAGACCACCGGAATCTAGCAGTATTAACAGCAGTGTATTCCCAGTAGTCATGTATGGCTGCGAGAGTTGGACTATAAGGAAGGCCGAGCGCCGAAGAATAGATTCTTTTGAACTATGGTGCTGGAGAAGACTCTTGAGAGTCCCTTGGACTGCAAGAAGATCAAATCAGTCAATCCTCAAAGAAATCCACCCTGACTGTTCCCTGGAAGGCCAGATCCTGAAGCTGAAGCTCCAATACTTTGGCCACCCAATGAGAAGGGAGCCCTCACTGGAGAAGAAGGCCCTGATGCTGGGAAAGATTGAAGGTCGGATGAGATGGTTAGACAGTGTCATAGATGCAATGAACATGAAATTGAGCAAACTTCAGAGGACGGCGGAAGACAGGAAGGCCTGGCGGGATCTGGTCCATGGAGTCGTGAAGAGTCGGACTCGACTGTGCGACTGAACAACAACAACTGGGAAGACTCAGCGATAACCTTTCAGCATGGCCCATAAAAACAATTGCTTTAACATTTTCCCACTTCCATTGCTGGGCTCTGGGACTCTAAATGGGTACTGGGGTTGAGATGGAGACCTACAGAAAGACGACGACTCTCATGGTGGCATTCACAAAAAGAAGGGCTTATCTCCATCTAACCTCGCTGACAAGGTTGTCGTGAGGATGCAATGGAGAAAGAAGGACTATGGATGTCCCTCTGAGCAGCCTGGAGGTAGGATGGGATAAAAGTTTACAGGGGGGGGGGGATAGTGCGCACAAGAACTCGACAGAAGCAATTGTGGGTGGCACTGTGGAAATTACTGCTTGTAGGCAACACTGAAGACATTTACTTTAATAATAAGATCTGAATCCAGTGGCACCTTGGAGACTAACAGGATGCTTCTGGACTTGAATCTGAGGTGCGGCTGGACTCAGGTCGAGCTGGTTCTACTGCAGACCAAGATGGCTGCCCTCCGAAAGGACTAACAACGTTTAAGGACTCTTGAGGTAAGGGGCTAGGACTGGAGCCGTGGTTTTCATTCTTCTTCTATATTTAGGGAACACTCGCACTGTGTCAACCAAGGAAATCCTATGTATTGTAGAGGCTTCTGGAGTGAGTACGCATCCATTTCACATGACAACAGCCAGGCCTAATAAGCCTTACCGCCGTCCTGTGTGTACTGAGAGCGCATGAGAGACCATGCCCAAGTCTCCCCTGAAATTAAAGGGGGAAGGTGGGCAGTAGTTCGGAACCACTACTGTGTTTTCCTACTCGTCTCCTCATTGGCGACCCCCCCCCCCACAGAAGCTTCTGAGAAAGCCCAGATTTCCATGGAATCAGCGGTCATTTAGTATAAAAAGAGGTGTAGGAGCTCATTAGCATAACTTATTAGCATAACTCATTAGCATAACTTATTTGCATATGCCACACCCCCTGACATCACCGGAAGTGTGTCAGGAGGCAACACCCACCGCTCAGGCTCCACTGGACTCTTTTGGATTGCTAGCTATGGGGGGGGG
>NW_015176211.1:1600-1716 GCF_001447785.1 Gekko japonicus | reverse complement strand
GGCTACACTAGGGGTGTGTGGCCTAACATGCAAAGGAGTTCCTGCTACGAAAAAAGGCCCTGGGTTTTGACCACAAACAAGGTCAACAGAATAAGAAGCAAAAGGTGGGTGTGGCT
>NW_015176211.1:0-1237 GCF_001447785.1 Gekko japonicus | reverse complement strand
ATACACCTTTCTTCCCAAGTGGGCTCAGTGAAGGCAGGAACTCCTGGCCATTTGAGATTATTGCTTTTGAATGCCAGGTGCTTCCTGTTTCCTCAGTAAGAGAAGTAACTCCTTGTTGGGTGTTTTTTCCCTTCTTTTTCATTTACGTGTAGTTTATTCTCGGCTGGGCTACCTTCTCCTACATTAAACTTATTCAGCAAAAGGGAATGGATGTATACATTTCAAGCCATGTGTGTCCCCGACAATACACTGGTGTCTTTTTTTCCTGGATTGATAGTATCCTGAGGGCAAAAGAAAATGATGTTTATGATATAAGAGACAAAGAGCCCTTTGAAGTGGCTGTTCAGAAATGGATTGGAGGTAGGAGATAAAAAAAGATGAGGAAGTCCTGAATGCTATTTGTGTGTGGAGGGGTTTTGTTTGGCGGGGGAGGAAGACAGATGAGGCAATGGCCGTTGGAAAACGTATCAGCCATCAATAATCATCATACTATCAAGATTTAATTGTCCCCGGTTTCCTAAACGCTTCCAAACTCAATACCAAGGAAATGTTTCTCTTTGGCATGGCTGATTTGTTCCCACACTAGGATGGAACCAGAATAGAAAGCACCATCAAGAGAAATGATGGATGAGGCCGGACTGAATATCTGCCCCTCCATAGATATTTTTCTGAAGGCCTCTTGGATTTTCTCAGGCAAGAAAAGTTGGCAAGGGCAAAGACTGTAGTGGGCCCATTCTAAGGCTGTGTCTACGTCTGCAGAAGAACGAAGTCGTCATAAGGTGTGGAATGGCGGCGATGGAATAGCTATGAGGTGACGGAACGGACTGCGAATGGAACAATGTACCCGGAGGACTGCCTACTCCCTTATAAACCAACCCAGCCACTATGGTCCACAGAAAAAATGAAGTGGTCGTGAAGTGATGGAATGGACCGCACCACTTCCCTTTCTGCAGACGTGAACTATTACATGATCTGAAGTTTCCCTACGCTCATCCTTCCCCACAGCATGTAAAGGGCCAGACACGAATCTTTTGTCTTCATATGCTAATTTTTTTTATGGGCAGGGAATATTTTTTTACATGGGAGAGAAGTAAAAATGTAGATTCCCCCTGCAGTCTGAAATGGCGCTGTCCGTCCTACCGCCTCAGAATCCCACCACCTCATTCTGCTTTGTGTGTGGACCAGCCTCAAAGATTGAATGTGTGGACTTACTGAGTGTAATCGGCCTGGAGTCCCA
>NW_015176210.1:9184-12663 GCF_001447785.1 Gekko japonicus | reverse complement strand
ATTAATAAATCGAAAGATATTATTATTACTATTATTATCCCGTCGAGGCAGGAGTGGCGGGGGGGACTCACCTCTCTCCTAGAGAGAGCTCCGCATCTGATGTTAGCCCTCCACGTGTCCTGTCAGAATCCGTGGCCCAGTCATTGGCAGCAGGAGTGTCGACCTGCCGCCTCCCAGCCAGAGGGGATCTGCTGGTCTAGGGAGGCCACCCAGTTACTTGACTAATGATGTCATAAACCAAACCAGCTGAGCCACGGTTGGCTCTACTGCCCAACCTTCCTCTCGGGAACTTTACTTTTTGGATCACTGTAGTGGAGCCACGGTGGCTCAGAGGTTAAGACATTGAGTTGCAGACCGGAAGGTCTGTCGTTCGGCAGTTCGAGACCCGAGTGCCGCATGACGGAGTGAGCTCCCGTCTCTGGCCCCCGGCTCCTGCCAACCTAGCAGTTTGAAAGCATGAAATTGCAAGTAGATCAATAGGCTGCGGTGGCTCAAGTGGTTAAGACGCTGAGCTGCAGACCGGAAGGTTGGTAGTTCAGCCATTCGAGGCCCGGGTGCGCCACATGACGGAGTGAGCTCCCGTCTCTGGCCGCAGCTCCTGCCAAACTAGCAGTTTGAAAGTAAGAAATTGCAAGTAGACAAATAGGTACCGCTTCGGTGGGAAGGTAACAGCGTTCCGTGCACCTCGGACGTCTAGTCATGCCGGCCTCGTGACCATGGAAACGTCTCCGGACAGCGCCGGCTCTTCGGCTTGGAAACAGAGATGAGCACTGCACCCTAGAGTCGGATTAGACTGGCTATCCAGCAAGGGAAACCTTTACTTTTTTAAAATAAGTACCGCTTCAGTGGGAAGGTAACAGCGTTCCATGCGCCTCGGCGTTTAGTCATGCCAGCCACATGACCACCGAAACGTCTTCGGACAGCGCTGGCTCTTCGGCTTGGAAACGGAGATGAGCACCAACTCCAGAGTCAGATTCAACTGGTTTTCGAGCAAGGGAAACCTTTACCTTTACTTTTAACTTGGCACTCCTGATGTGGTCTTCCACCTGGAAGGAGGACAGAAGAGTCCACGATCCGTTGCTGTGAACGGGGCAGTGGCACCTTGAAAGAGGTGGCCGCTGTTCTGCGAATGTCACCCCCGGTCTTCACTATCGAGTTAGGATTCACAGTTTAGAGATGCCTCCTTATATTTTACAGTGTTAAAGAACTGGTAATTTGTGGACTTGGCTCAAGAACGCAGGACCTTGGGTTGCACTTCATCCTCTATATCAGGGATGTCAGACTCATTTGTTATGAGGGCCGGATCTGACATAAATGAGACTTTGTTGGGACGGGCCATGTGAGTCATAAAAGGTATTGCCAGGTAGCGGAGATATAAACTTTATAAAGGACACAGACACAAAGGGTGGGGGTTTTTCCCTTAAAATAAAAACATGCTTAAAACAACAGCACTCTTGCAATATTTTGTTTATTGAACAGTGTCTGATCACTGACACCTCTTGCTCTGGATTATTGCATCAAAACGTCTGTGCTGTTGCAATCTTGAGTATGCTGTTCAGGTGTGTATCTGTAAACTGCAAACCTACAACCAGGGGTCATTTTGTAGAAAAAGAGGTGCAGGAGCTCATTAGCATAACTTATTTGCATAACTTATTTGCATATGTCACACCCCCTGACATCACCGGAAGTGTGTCAGAAGGCAACACCCACCACTCAGGCTCCACTGGACTATTTTTGGACCTCCTGATGGCACTGGTATTTCTGGCCACTGTGAGACACAGAGTGTTGGACTGGATGGGCCTTTGGCCTGATCCAACATTGGCGTCTCTTATGTTCTTATGTTCTTATGACTGAATTCTCTCACAATTTAGGGTACATCAATCTCCACTTCTGACATATTTATTACCTTCTTTGTTTTCCCCCCCAGTTGAACCCAACCAGAAACCAAGTCTCCTGTGCGCTCCCACAGAAAATGACTCCTGGCAATGACGCAGCAGCAGCAGAACTGGAAGTTCCACTGTGGGCCTGATAGAAGCCCTCCGGGGGCCTGATCCAGACCCCAGGCCGCATGTTTGACACCCCTGCTCTATATGGCAGCCCTCCAAAGACTTGAAGATGGTTCTCATATCAAGATGCTGTAAAGTTTGCCTCCATGCTAGAAAGGAGATGGGTGGAATCTAACGACTGAATTCTCTCACAATTTAGGGTACATCAATCTCCACTTCTGACATATTTATTACCTTCTTTGTCTGCTGGGAGCAGTGGGTGGGGCTTGTTGCATGTGCCCGCCCCCTGGGCTCTTTACTGCCGGAGCTCCGCTCCCGCTGGAAATGACCCCTGCCTCTTCAGCTCTGGGGCTTTGTATCAAGAGCAGTGTTCCCTCTAAGCTGAGTTAGTGTGAGCTAGCTCACAGTTTTTTAGCCTCCGGCTCACACATTTTTGCCTTCGCTCAGGAAGGAGGGCTCCAGAGCAAACTAATTTATGCAGCAGCCAAATCGCTCGCTCACAACTTTAATGCCGGTAGCTCACAAAGTGGAATTCTTGCTCACAAGACTCCACAGCTTAGAGGGAGTATCAGTCCCCGGTTCAGTCCCCGGGATCTCCAATTAAAAGATCTGGCAGTAGGTGATGTGAAAGACCTTGAACTGAGACCCCAGAAAGCTGTTGTCTACACTCCAAGTCTTGCCCCGTTGGCCTCCTCCCCACAATATATGGTCCATCGACGCAGTCGCTGGAAATGGGCACGCCAGGACATAACCCTCAGGGTGTAGGATCCAAGAGGAGTCCATGTATTTTAAAAAAAAAAGGATCCAAGAGGAGTCCTGGTGTTGAGGAGGAAGAGATTGGATTGATACCCCGCCCTTCACTCGGAGTCTCAGAGTAGCTTACAAACTCCTTTCCCTTCCCCTCCCCACAACAGACACCCTGTGAGGCAGGGTAAGAAGAGAGGAGATTGGATTTGTACCCCACCCTTCACTACCCAAAGGAGTCTCAGAGCAGCTTACAAACTCCTTTCCCTTCCCCTCCCCACAACAGACACCCTGTCAGGTAGTTGGGGCTGAGAGAGCTCTTTCCAGAACTGCCCTTTCAAGGACAGCTCTTATCAGAACTACGGCTTGCCCAAGGTCATCCAGCAGCTGCACGTGGAGGAGTGGGGAATCAAACCCAGTTCTCCCAGATTAGAGTCCGCGCACTTAACCATGACACCAAACTGGCACCTTTAGCCTCCTATCTCTGTACCCAGTTTGGTGTCGTGGTTAAGTGCACAGACTCTCATCTGGGAGAACCGGGTTTGATTCCCCACTCCTCCACGTGCAGCTGCTGGATGACCTTGAGCAAGCCATAATTCTGGCACAACTGTTCTTGAAAAAAGAGCAGTTTCTGTCAGAGCTCTCTCAGCCTCACCGACCTCACAAGGTGTCTGTTGTGGGGAGGGGAAGGGAAAGGAGATTGTAAACTGCTCTGAGACTCCTTTGGGT
>NW_015176210.1:3645-8392 GCF_001447785.1 Gekko japonicus | reverse complement strand
CTTGCCCAAGGTCATCCAGCAGCTGCAAGTGGAGGAGTGGGGAATCAAACCCGGTTCTCTCAGATTAGAGTCTGCGCACTTAACCACTACACCAAACTGGCACCTTTAACCTCCTATCTCTGTACCCATATTGGTGTCGTGGTTAAGTGCGCAGACTCTAATCTGGGAGAACCGGGTTTGATTCCCCACTCCTCCACTCGCAGCTGGCTAGATGACCTTGGGCAAGCCATAATTCTAGCACAGCTGTTCTTGAAAAAAGAGCAGTTCCTGTCAGAGCTCTCTCATCCCCACCGACCTCCCAGGGTGTCTGTTGTGGGGAGGGGAAGGGAACGGAGTTTGTAAGCTGCTCTGAGACTCCCTTGGGTAGTGGAGGGCGGGGTATCAATCCAATCTCTTCTTCTTCTTCTTCCTCTTCTTATTCTATTGACCACGTTGTCTGTCTTAAGAGGTGCCACACAGTTATCCATCGCAACAGAAGCAGGACTGCCATCTGCATGGGATCGGACATGAGTTTATTTCAGACTGCGCAGCCCGTGAGGCGCGAAGGCAAGGCCAGGTTTGCCAGGGCCTGCCCCCTCCACAAGTTGTCAAGGAAGGTACTGGAAGAGAAGCTCCGTGGATTCACACGTGATTGGTCAGAACCACACGTCAGCCACGTAGAGCATGAGAGAGAGCACAAACGAGAGGAGGAGGAAGAGGACCCTGGGTCCTAGAGGGGCACAGATGAGGGTGGCCTGCCAGACCGTGTTGGCCAGGGCGCCGAAGACGAAGGGGTCGGCTAACGCCCAGGCGGGGAATCTCGCCTGGAACCAGAAGTAGAGGCCCCCGAGCAGAAAGACATACGGGGGCAGGAACATGTCCAACATCTTCCTCGGAGGTCTTTCCGTCTCCGGGGTACGTCCTGCTTGGTTCTCTGCAAAACTGGGGCACTTTCCCTGGAAGAGAAGAGACCGTGATGATGATGGGGAGGGTCTGTGGCTCAGTGGCAGAGCGTCAGCTTGGCATGGAGAAGGTCCCGGGTTCGATCCCCAGCATCCCCGATAAGGATCAGGCAGTGGGTGATGTGAAAGACCTCCGCCTGAGACACTGGAGAGCCGCTGCCAGTTTGAGAAGACAGTACTGACTTTGATGGGCTGATGGGCCGATTATAAGGCAGCTTCATATAGAATCTTAGAATCATAGAGTTGGAAGGGACCTCCAGGGTCATCTAGTCCAACCCCCTGCACAATGCAGGAAATTCACAAATATCTCCACCACGACACCCCCAGTGACTCCTGCTCTAGGATCCCTGGCCAAACTGACCTGGAGAAAAATTGCTTCCTGACCCCAAACTGGCAATCAGCATTTCCCTGGGCGTGTCAGAAAGGGCCAAGAGAACTGAGCACAGTGGTTGGCCACTGTGTGAGACAGGATGCTGGACTAGATGGACCCTCACTGGTCTGATACAACAGGGCTCTTCTGACGGTTTTTTTTGAAGGCCTTGGCCTCTATACCCTGTTGTTGGCCCTCCAGAGGAACTGGTTGGCGACTGTGTGAGACAGGAGGCTGGACAAGATGGACCCTCCCTGGTCTGATCCAGCAGGGCTCTTCTGATGTTCTTATCAGGGGAAGGCCTCAGCCTCCCTGCCCTGTTGTTGGCCCTCCAGAGGAACTGGTTGGCCACTGTGTGAGACGGGATGCTGGACTAGATGGACCCTCACTGGTCTGACCCAGCAGGGCTCTTCTGATGATCTTATCAGGGGAAGGCCTCAGCCTCTCTGCCCTGTTGTCAGCCCTCCAGAGGAACTGGTTGGCCAGTGCATGAGAAAGGATGCTGGACCACATGGACCACCGGGCTGATCCAGCAGGGCTCTTCTGATGTCCTTATGGTTTCCTAAGGGGACCACCGTGTCCAGCAGCACTTGCAAGCTGCAAACCTGCCTTTTCAAGGGGATTATAACCCCATCCAAGACATGGGAGATCTGAAGTCCCTGGTTTGCCTTTCTACTAACCAGAGAACTCCTGTCTCGGCAGGGTTAAGTCCCATCTTAAGACAAGCCTGCATTGTGAGGGAGTCTGCAGTATCTACTCTACCTCTTGACTCCTGGAGCTGAAAAGAGGCTCCTAATGAAAGTCTGTCATGAAAGAGCAAATCTCAAATCAGGCTCCTGACTTTGTTATCAGCATTTTAAGAGGAAGCATAAAGGTAAAGGTTCCCTTGCTTGAAAGCCAGTCGAGTCCGACTCTAGGGTTGCGGTGCTCATCTCCGTTTCAAAGCCGAAGAGCCAGCACTGTCCAAAGACGTTTCCGTGGTCATGTGGCCGGCATGACTAAACACCAAGGCACACGGAACGCTGTTACCTTCCCACCGAAGTGGTACCTATTTATCTACTTGCAATTTCTTGCTTTCGAAGTGCTAGGTTGGCAGGAACTGGAACTAGAGACGGGAGCTCACTCCATCATGCGGCACACTCGGGTCTCGAACTGCTGAACTACCGACCCTCCACAGCCTGAAACACATCTTTCCTCCCCTTTAAAAGGGCTACTACCAAAACAGGGAGTCCAGTTCTGAACACAGTGTCCAAGGGGCTGCAGTAGAAGACACAGGCTGTGGTCACACGGGCAAGGTAATTGCGCCTTGTTCCCGCTTTAATTTAGACGGGAATATTTTTCTTCGGGTTGGGATCTCTCCACCACCCCTCAAGAGCCATCCCTCTCACTGGCTGCTGCTATTTGCTCATGGTGTTCCCGTTCCCGCTGTCTGCTGCACTCCCAGAATTCCTCGCTGACACCCCCTCTCCACCCGGGCTGAGCGGTAGTGCGTGTCCTTGCGGGTGCTGCGCCTGGAGGCGGCCTTGCTGTTCCCCTCACCCTCACCCTCGTCCCTGTCCACCGGTGGCTGTGGGCCCATTCTGGCCATTGGCGGAGTCGCCGCCAGCCTGGCGCTCTTTCTCGTGGCGCTTCTGGGCAGCCAGGAGGTCGAGGTCCAGCAGGGAGGCGCGTGGCGCGGGCCCCTTGAAGACGTGCTGCTCGGCCGCCGGGCTGCTCCGCAAAAACTCATCGCTCAGACAGCCCTAATCGTAATCATTGCAAAAGACGGCTGTCTAGATTGGCAAAATTGCGCGTTCAAAGGTCTCACCGGCTGCTGCTCTTTGCTCATGGCATTCCCGTTCCGCTGTCTGCTGCACTCCCAGAACTCCTCGCTGACACCCCCTCTCCACCCAGGGTGAGCGGTAGTGCGTGTCCTTGTGGCTGCTGCGCCGGAGGCAGCCTGGCCATTCCCCTCACCCTCACCCTCGTCCCTGTCCACCGGTGGCCGTGGGGCCATCCTTGCCATCGGCCGAGTCGCCGCCAGCCTGGCGCTCTTTCTTGCGGCGCTTCTGGGCAGCCAGGAGGTCGAGGCCCAGCGGGGAGGCGTGTGGTGCGGGCCCCTTGAAGACGTGCTGCTCGGCCGCCGGGCTGCTCCGCAAAAACTCATCGCTCAGACAGCCCTAATCGCAATCATTGCGAAAGACGGCTGTCCAGATTGGCAAAATTGCGCATCCAAAGGGCAAAGTGCCAGGAAAACACTTGATTTCCCCAGGGGCAGTAAAAACCGGGAACTTTACAGGAGTGAGCCTGCTTCGGCACGGGAGGCGGATTGGCACATCTGAACAGAAAATTAAAATGCGCGACGGAACAGCAGTGAACCCCGATCAAAAGGACCGTGTGACCGCACCCACAGATTCGCGTCCAGTCAGACCCATCAAGACCAATACGATTTGGGGGGCATAATCTATCAAGAGTCAAAGCCCTGGCGAATTGGACTTTGACTCTCGAAAGCTTATACCCTGAAAATAGTGTTGCCAACTCCAGCTTGTGTACTTCCTGGAGATTTGGGAGGGGTGGAGTCTAGAGATGGCAGAGTCTGGGAGAGGAGCTGACATTTGATCCAAGGGAACTGATCTCTGTCATCTAAAGATCAGCTGCAATTCTGGGAGATCTCCAAGCACCATCTGGAGGTTGGCAATAGGGTTGCCAAATCCAGTTGGGGGGAATACCTGGATATTTTTGGGGTGGAGCCTGAGGAGGGCAGGATCTGGGGAGGGGTGGGGCTTCAGTGGGGTAGGGTGCCACGGAGTCCACCTTCCAAAGCAGCCATTTTCTCCAGGGGAGCGGACCTCTGTCACCTGGAGACCAGTTGCAATCCCATAATCCCAGATCTCCAGCCACCACCTGGAGGCTGAATTCCCAAAACTACATCCGTGACAAAAACTAATGAAGAGTCAGTAAAGATAAGTTGCAAAAACGTTTACTGTTATTAGAGAGTCAACATGGGATGTTTCCTTCAAGAGATGCTAAGTCGTAATCGATAAGAATTGGGATTGCTCCACGCTCGGACAAAGCAAATATTGTGAAACGGATTGTTTACATGGTGCAGCATTCGTCAGCGTGCGAGCGATCATAGAGGAGCATTGTCCACAGAATTACTACAGTAAATGTTTTTGCAACTGCTCTTTATTGACGCTTCATTATTTTTGTCACGGGTGTTGTTTGGGGAATTCCACTTCCTCCCATGATCTCTCATTTAGAACGGATAAAAGGAAGTCCTCCTTCACCCAAAGAGTGATGAACACGTGGAATTCACTGCCACAGGAAGTGGTGGCGGCTACAAGCATGGACGGCTTGAAAAGGGAATTAGATAAGCATATGGAGCAGAGGTCCATCAGTGGCTCTTAGCCACAAGGTATAGATAGGGGCTCTGGGGCAAGGGATGCTCTGTCATCTT
>NW_015176210.1:0-2706 GCF_001447785.1 Gekko japonicus | reverse complement strand
AATAATAATAATAATAATAATAATAATAATAATAATAATAATACTTTCCATTTATTAATCGCTTTCCCCAGTGGGCTCAAAGCGATGTACAGTTACTCAGTATAGACAAGGGACTAACAATGTAGGGGAAAGGAAAGACAACATATATTCATTTAATTGCACACGCCGTCACTGCCCGGTGTAGACGTCTTCTGGCTTGGCTCCGTCGTTTTCCGCATGGCTGCTTCTCGACCAGGCTTCAGGACCCGTATGTCAATCGCCACACTGCCACCGCCTGGCCGGAAACATCCACTGCAGGGATGTTTGTAGCCGAGAAGTTCTTCCACCTTTTCCGAACCTCGACCAGGACGTCCGACCATCAGCTAACACCCTCCCACAAGGGAGATTGGCGTGCCCACCCTCTCTAAGGAGTGGTTCCCATTTTATCTATTCGCCGAAGCTTTCGAATCGCTGGGTGGACGATGAGCTGGGGACAACAGGCTGGCTGCTCACACCAGCGCGGGGCTCAAACTAACACAGTTCAGATGTTAAGACAGTGAGATATACCCACTGTGCCACCTTCATGGAGTTGGAGTGAGCGACTCGGCATGCCTGGACACTGGGGGGCGCTACATCACTCTATGTGGGTAGAGGTGTTATCTCCTCGAATGGGTTGCCTCTCTTTGTGGCTGCCCTCTGACCTCTCCTCTCTCTCTCTGTCCCTTTGTCCTCTCCCTCTCTGCACATGGCCTTCCATGGAGATACATGTCTCTCTGCAGGTCTCTCCGGTAGATCCAATGCATAAATATTCCCACACTCATGATGCTGGACAAGCTGGCCATTTGTGATGGGGGAAGTGCTCTTTAGATTCGGCTTCTCTCTCTCCTTTCGACAGCACCCAGCATGTGAACTGGGATCTAGTTAAAGAAGTTTACCTTTTTTTTTGCAATATCCTTCTTGGTATTTATGGACTGCACTCAGTATTACACTTCTGTGACTGGGCAAAACTCTGCTTGTCAGTTGAAGCTGCCATGAGTGTGGTGTATGTTTCTAATTGCTTTGCATTCCTTCCCATGCGCTTAATTACCTCAAAGCTGTAACACGTATCTTTCAAGGCCACTGGAGGAGTTGGTAGTGTCTAGGTTTCGTGGGAGCTTCTTGCTTTCCCAGCTTCGCGGCCGTTACAGAATCGGCCAAATGCCCGCATGCGGGAGCCCATCTAATTGGGTAGTACTTGGGGGGGCTTTCGACAGCACCCAGCATGTGAACTGGGATCTACTTGAAGACGTTTACCTTTTTTTGCAATATCCTTCTTGGGATTTATGGTCCCCCCCCCCCATAATCTTTCTGTTTCTTCCCGTTGGCGGAGCTGAAGTTTTTGTTTAAAACACTGCAAGTATTTTAAAATATAAGGAGAAAATGTTGGAGTGCCTTGGTCACTTTCAATAAAGGTAAAGGTAAAAGTGCGGTGTCCGAAGACATTTCTGTGGTCATGTGGCTGGCATGACTAAACACCAAGGCGCACGGAACGTTGTTACCTTCCCACCGAAGTGGTACCTAGTGATCTACTTGCAATTTCTTGCTTTCGAACTGCTAGGTTGGCAGGAGCTGGAACTAGAGACGGGAGCTCACTCCGTCATGCGGCACACTCGGGTCTCAAACTACTGAACTACCGACCTTCCACAGCCTGCAGTTCAGCATCTTAAGCACTTCAGCCACCACAGCTCCACTATTAACCAAATACCCCAATAAATGGAGCAATGATCTGATACAGTATAAGGCAAGGCATTTTGTACTCCGGGTTCTCATTGGCTTGGGAAACAAACTCTGCAGCTGGAGGTAAAGCCCATAACCGGGACAGGCAGGGGGTCCAACTCTTTGTCTGTTAATCTGTGTGGACTCCAGGGATTCTGTGGACAAGCCCCAATGAACCTTTTTGACAAGGTGCGGAATTTGACCCATCTCTGGGCGGGGGTTGAAACATTAAGCCAGGGGTGTCAAACATGTGGCCCAGGGGCCGGATTAGGCCCCGGAGGGCTTCTATCAGGCCCACAGTGGAACTGGCTGTCTTCTGCTTCTTCTTCCAGTTCTGCTGCTGCTGCTGTGTCATCGTAGGTTTGCAGTTTACAGATACACTCAGGATTGCAATGGCACAGACATTTTGGTGCGATAATCCAGAGCAAGAGGTGTCAGTGATCAGGCACTATGAAATAAACAAAATATTGCAAGAGTGCTCATGTTTTGAGCATGTTTTTTATTTTAACTTAAAAAAACCACCTTTGTGTTTGTCCTTTATAAAGTTTATCTCTCCGCTACCTGGCATTACATTTTATGACACACGTGGCCTGGCCCGACGAGGCCTCATTTATGTCAGATCCGGCCCTTGACTAGATAGCTAGATAGGCACACTGAGCTTTCTTCCAGTCTTCACTCGTCTGCCACTGTCCCCTTTGAAATGCAGATTGTGTTTTCAGGGAGAATTTCCTTCCAGTCTCTCTCCGTTGAAGACAAACTCTCTCCCTGTAGGCACCAAGAGGGTATAACATGCTGTCCCTCTCGTGGCACCATGAGGCAGACGGGCCCCTCCCCAGCTGCGTCCATCCTTTAGCTCGTATAAATTAGCACTCTATCCCGACTCTGCTCTTTCCTATCCCAAAGTACTTCTCAAATGGAGAGAAGTATTTCTCTTCTGAACTTCTGACGTGACTCTGTGTAGCCCTGTAAGCT
>NW_015176209.1:10456-12722 GCF_001447785.1 Gekko japonicus | reverse complement strand
AAGGCTTCCTGGCCTCCGTGGTCTGCTTCGCACGGCCACCCTGGACTGCAGCCGGGACAAGAGGTCATAACTATTAGACCAGCTATTTAAGCAGGTTATAGCTATTAGGCCAGATACTTAAGCAGTGGCCCAGTGGAGCCTGGGGCTAGACTAGAGTCAGGTGGGGAACCATGAAGGAATGAGCCACTAGCTATCATAGGAAGAGTGCTCCCTGCTCCCTGATGGGCCCAGGAGCTAGATGAATGTATGGGAACAAGAGATGAATAAAATGGACTGTTTGAGCATTTTTTCAGAGTATGCATCTTCCTGTAGTGAAAAATGGCGAGGAGGCAGCAGGTGAATCTGCTGCATCCATCGTTGTTAACATACTTCCTACCCAAAAGCACTTTGACGAATCAAAACAGAATGGAATTGCATGAAATAAAGCCATTATGGTAGAGATATGGCCCCAAATGTCCAACAAATAACAGCTTGCACACCCCCATCCTGCACACACATCTGCAATCTGTTTCTCTGACTGGCAGGTCTTGACAACAGAAGGGCTAATGCAAGGCCGAGGTTAAAGGAGGCAAGCTGGCTCACAGCTTGGACTTGATGGATTTGGTCTCCTCTGAGAGATCAGGTTGAACATGGAAAGTAAACATTCCTGATCTACTTATAGCTGCCAGTAAACACAGATATGCCCTTAAGGAACAAATTGATCATATATTGTTAACAAAAGATAAACCATCAAGAAAGGATTAGAGATTTTTCTGGAATCTGCCAACGACTCTGCATGTGTCTAACACTGTTACTCTCCATTCCCAAGACATTGTCCTTAACTGCAGCGTGTGTTGTGCTAGCAGACTGGATAACCTTTATTTTCCTATGAGTTTGCTTTACGAATGGCCACCAAGTGAATGAGCAGGATCCAAGAGATATGGCTTGAAAGGACAATTAGTCACACGCTCACTGATGGTCTTTGGGCAAACTGTAATTTCTTAAACATAATTCCTCATCCGATAAATGGGAACAATAGCAAACTATTCCACAGACTTCTTCTGAGGCTAAAATAGAAATGGAAATTTTGTGTTAACTGCCCTTTAGGGATCGGGCGCACTATGTGCCTGAAATGGTCATTTTTCCGGGCCAATGAATCTTCCATTCATATGGCACAAAGCATGAATTAACTGTTCTCCCTCCTATGGCTACTGATTTATTTATTTATTTATTAAATTAGACTGACTAGGCTGCCCTTCCCTGCGAGTGGGGCTCAGGGTGGCTTATATCAATAAAAATACAATAATACTAAACTTAAAATAGCATTAAAATTCGACAACCAGAATAAAATAGTACATCCAAGTTGGAGATAAATTTCTAGTATCCGCTTCCCCCCTGGGTTAAATAAAATACAGAATAGAGGGAGGGGGCGGGGTGTGAGAGTGCCAGGCTGTCACTGTCTTCAACCAAATGCCTGGCAGAACATCTCTGCCTTGCAAGCTCTACAGAATGGTAACAGATCCCATGGGGCAAGGATGTCCTCAGGCAGAGAGTTCCAATGGAGACCACTTGCACCATGGAAGGTCAACCCCAAACCAGGCTATGGCAATTAATTGTGAATGTTCATAGAAAAGGCTCCTCTATCCCATTGCTTGCAGCAAAGACAGTTGTTTTTAATTGCAAGATCTGAATCCAGTAGGACCTTAAAGACCAACAAGACTTCACTTCCAGGGTGTAAGAGTCAAAGATCCCTCCATCAGATCTTGCAGCAAAGACAGTTGTTTTTAATTGCAAGATCTGAATCCAGTAGGACCTTAAAGACCAACAAGACTTCACTTCCAGGGTGTAAGAGTCAAAGATCCCTCCATCAGATAACTGACAGAGAGAAACTGGGACCCTGGACAGCTGTTGCTAGTCAGAGTCAGAGGTCATTTCGGGGGGATCACAGTTCCCCCGGGTGAGGTACGGGGGGCGGGACACATGATGAAGCCCCGCCCCCTGCTTCCAGCCGCCCCGCTTCCTCCCTGCCTCTCCCCACCCCTGCCTGCCTGGGGCCAGGGAGGGCCTTCGCAGGGCTTCCTTGCACTCCCGCCAGCCTTGCAGGTCTACCGCTGGGCCCCTCATGGGGCTCAACAGTGGAGCTGCAAGGCTGGCGGCGGCGGCCGGGACCGTTGGGGGCGGGGTGTGTGGCCTTATGACACACGTCCGGTGATGTCAGGGGGTGTGGCATATTCTAATGAGTTATGCTAATGAGTTCCCCTAGTTCTTTTTCTACGAAACGACCCCT
>NW_015176209.1:0-4475 GCF_001447785.1 Gekko japonicus | reverse complement strand
CGTACACTTTTGGGATTGTCACATCCTAATAATAAATAAGTAGGTGGCTAGCTGTATTTTTAAATTTACTGATGTTGCCTTTCTTGAAACTTTAGCTTGATTGTACAGTAGTATTATAAAGATGACATAGACAAACTTTTTTTTGTAAGCTCCTTGCTGCTTTTCAAGTGTAAGAGTCATGTTTAAAAGTTAGCCATATTTAGAATTTATGGGTTAGATCCATAGAGCTTTTTTCACCTGATTCCCTTCCTTACTATAGACCCCATCCCACATGGCTTTTGTCTGTGAAGGCTGCATGGTCTCCAGGAAAGCCTTTTTGAAGTCATATGGGACCCTCTTTTGTACCAAAACCTGTCTGGATCCAACCCTACATTTTTGTATGACTCAAGTAATCATTTTGATACCACCCAATGGTACCCAAACCCTTCTGGAATGAGAAAACTGGACAAGAACCTACTGGGAATTTACATATAAGATACTGTCAGTGCCTTCTATGACATTTTCCGCTCAGGCACTGACACCCTTGTATACATATATATGCATCCTATCTATTGCAAAGCTGTTTTTTCCAAATATAATAGTTATCCACATGTACAATGTTGGTCATTGTTAGCTATATGTACCAAAATGGTAAATCTCATACAAGAATCTGTCCTGAGTCATAAAATGAAGATCTGGACTAAATGATTCACTATATAATATAAAAGAGCTGACTAATAATCCAGGTACAAAGGTGCATGACTACTGGAACAAGGTGTGGCTCAATGGTAGAGCATCTGTTTTGTATGCAGCAGGCTCAATCCTTGGCATCACCAGTTGAAAAGATCAGGCAATAGGTGATGTGAAAGACCATTGACTGAGATTCTGAAGAGTCACTGACCCCTGTCTGAGTAGACAATGATGACATTGATGGACCAATGGGCTGATGCAGTATTAGGCATCTTCATTCAACCAGATCTGAACACACTGGAAAAGTGGGCAGATGTGAACAAGATGCAATTTAACAAGGATAAGTGCTGAGTTCTACATCTGGGTAACAAAAATGAGGAACATGCATACTGGATGGGGGGTACACTTCTGGGTAGCAGTGTATGTGAACAATATCTTAAGGTACAAGAAGAGCATAAGTTAAAGATGAGCAGCCAGTTTGATAATAGTGACAAAAAAGGCTAATGCAATTTTGGGGTGTATCAACAAAGGCATAACATTCAGATCACAAGATGTCATAGTCCCGCCACACCTGGAGCATTGTGTGCAGTTCTGGAGGCCTCAATTCAAAAAGGATGTGGACAGAATGGAACAGGTGCAGAGGAGAGTGACAAGGATGATTGGGGGCCTGGAGACCAAGCCCTATGAGGAAAGGCTGATGGGAATGTAAAAGAGGAGGTTGAGGGGGGGACATAATTGCTCTCTTTAGGTATTTGAAGGGCTGTCACTTAGAGGAGGGCAGGGAGCTGTTCCTGTTAGCGGCACAGGATAGGACTTGCAATAATGGGTTTAAATTAAAGGCAGGAAGGTACCAGCTGGATATTAGGGAAAACGTTTTTACAGTAAGAGTTGTGCAACAGTGGAATCAGCTACCTGGGGAGATGGTGAGCTCCCCCTTACTGGTAGTCTTTAAGCAGCGGCTGGACAAACACTTGTCAGGGATGCTCTAGGCTGATCCTGCATTGAGCAGGGGGTTGGACTAGATGGCCTGTATGGCCCCTTCCAACTCTGTCATTGTATGATTCTATGTGCACTCGTGTTCCATATGTCCCAATGTCATGTTAATCCCTACAGGGCAAACTCTTCTTCACTTGGGTAGCTACCAACTGTAGGTTGGATACCACAGATCTATTGCACTAGTGAAACCAGTTTGGGGGATCCAGCACTGTGATGTAATGGCTATGTGCATATTTGAACTAAGGCTGCTTTTACCATATCCTTGTACCTTGATAATTGCATGTTGTCTATTGGCACAATGACACCACACCAACAATCAATGGAACATTATCAAATGCTATCACATTCTCCCTTGGAAATAGTATTGTTTTCAGCTCAAGGAGGAGACAGGCCTCTGGAAGTGGTATGTGAATGCTCTGTTTCTCTGTGGCAAAAACTAGCATCTGCAACTAATCATGCGCATCTTTAAGGCTGGCTCCATTCACAGGAACACACGCACCTATTAAGCGAGTTAAATAGCAGCAACTCAAAGGGTCGATTAAAATTAAAAGTGGCTGGTTCTTGCATTACATGCTGCATTAACCATATCCACATGATCCCTCCCCTAAAAATAACGTTAAAGACAAAAATGCATTCTTTGTTTCAATTGTGAATGTCTAACACGCAGAACCATTTTTCATGAGGAATGCCACAACATGTAGGACTGTTTTGCATGTACTGATAACCCAGCTTTAGGTATCAAGTGAAAGCTGAAGGCCCAATGGCTCAGCACTGTGAACTTTTAGAGAGCACAGCTCAAGAGACCTTTCATACATATTCATGGCATGCTCCTTCCAGAATGCAATTAGATGTTTTACAGTGTGATCCTCGGTAGAGTTACACCCTCTTAAATCCCCTGAAGTCAGTGGGCTTAGAAGAGTGTAACTCTGCTTGGGAGTGCATTGTTAGTACTGCAGAAGTTTTGTTCATTATACGTCTTTTTCAAATAAAGGCAAGACACAAGAATGACCCCACTAACTCATGCAGTTGCTCATTAGAGATGAGGGCATTTCCCTTGCTCCTTTCTTCGTCCTTCCAGAATTTCACCCTTTGCTGAATTTCACTAACAAGGGGGGAAAGTAAAATGCTGCCAATAAAGCATGCACAGTTCTGCAATTAGAGTCCATTTCGTTCCAGAAAATTAATATGCTCATCGCCTCAGAGACTGGCTTGAGATGGCTCACCAGGTAAAAACAATACAATACACAGGGCTATTTTTGGGCAGGAACGCACAGGAACGGAGTTCCGGCTGGCTTCAGAGCTGGCCACGCCCACTGCAGCCAAAACCTCTGCATGTGTGGCTACAGGGATTGGGGAGGCATTTAAATGCCTCCCCGGGCCTTTCCTGGCCTGTCCAAGGGCCAGCTTGCCCGGGCTCCCCATAGCTGTGGGGCACCCGTGCAAGCCAAGGGAAGGCATGGGGTGTGGCCTAATATGCTAATGAGTTTCTGCTGTTGTGTGTGACCTATTATGCTAATGAGTTCCTGCTGGGCTTTTTCTACAAGAAAAGCCCTGACAATACAACACAGCCCTAAAACAGCATAAGAACAAGGCAGGACGTAAACAGCATTGGGCTTTTTCTACAAGAAAAGCCCTGACAGTACAGCACAGCCCTAAAACAGGACGTAAACAGCACGAAAAACTATTCATTATCCTAAAATGATATTAATAAAACAGTTCCCAGACAATCTCACCAAATCCCCCTCTTTAGTACATCTAGGGTTGCCATCCTCCAGGTGGACCCTGGAGTTCTCCAGGAATTACATCAGATCTCCATGCTACAGAGATCAGTTTTTCTAGAGCAAATGGCAGCTTTGGTGGGCATATGCTAGAGCAGTGATGGCGAACCTTTTAGAGACCGAGTGCCCAAACTGTGACCCCAAATGCACTTATTTATCGCAAAGTGCCAACACGGCAATTTAACCTGAATACGGAAGTTTTACTTTAGAAAAAAAACAACTCATACATTAACTTAAGATGATCCAAACAAAGTAAGGAACGCAATCCCAAATGCTTTCATTTACTTAAAATTATTTGGCAGTGAATTCGACACTTTAATGATGGTCTGGGCCTGGCTGGGGCGATGGCCTGCATGCCCACAGAGAGGGCTCTGAGTGCCACCTCTGGCACCTGTGCCATAGGTTCGCCACCACTGTGCTAGAGCATGGGTCCCCAACCTTTTTGAGCCTGAGGGCACCACTGGAATTCTGCAAGTGAATGGTGGGTGCAGCCACAAAAAGCCTGTCACAACAGGTGAAGCCAGCCACAAAATGTAACTCTTGAACTCAAGCTCTTCAATATTTCAGGCAGAAGCACTGTTTAAAATGATGCCGTTTAAAATGAATATGTTGTTTCAAAATGTTTTCCTGCATACACACAGCTCATCAGTTGTACAGTGAAGATTCTTGCACTGGAAATGGCAGCTGCCAAAGCATCTTTTAACATTGGTTGTTAATTGTAAATAGGCGTGGCTACATTAGCCCGGTTATGTTTAAAAGGAGCATAAGCTCCCACTGTTTTCTGTTCTGGTTTCTTACTGAGTTGAGTGCTTGTTCGTTACTTCCAATAAAGCTGAATCACTTGCTGAATCACTCGAAGAGTCCTTTGTTAGCGCGATCTAACACAGACAAAATCAATGCCCGTGATAAAAATCCTGAATAATATTCAATGTGCAATATTTTTAATTGATTATAAATATAACAAAGAAAAAATCAACTGAAAAAGGAATTATCATATTCAAAGTCCCAATCAAATTCCTGGTGTTATAAAGA
>NW_015176208.1:12482-12856 GCF_001447785.1 Gekko japonicus | reverse complement strand
TAGTCCAACCCCCTGCAAAATGCAGAAAAGTCACAATTGCCTCTCCCCACTCCATACTCAGAAGATGACAAAAAATAAATAAATAAAGCCTCCAGGATCCCTGGCCAACTGGCCTGGAGAACAATTGCTTCGTGACCCCAAAGTGGCAGTTGGCATCTCCCTGGCACGTAAGAAAGGGCTGTGAGAGCCAAGCACTGATACAACTCTTCCTACCCTCCCGTACATAATCTGCCTAAGTTCATAGAATCTACATTACTGTCAGATGGCCGTCTAGCCTCTGCTTAAAAACCTCCGAAGCAGGAGTGCCCACCACCTCCTGAGGAAGTCTGTTCTACTGAGGAAGCCTTATCCATTGCCTTCATTGGAAATCCACA
>NW_015176208.1:0-8766 GCF_001447785.1 Gekko japonicus | reverse complement strand
TTTGGGTGAAGAAGTACTTCCTTTTATCCGTTCTAACCCAACCACTCAGCAATTTCATGGAGTGCCCACGAGTTCTTGTATTGTGAGAAAGGGAGAAAAGCACCTCTTTCTCTACCTACTCTATCCCATACATAATCTTATAAACCTCAATCATGTCACCCCTCAGTCGTCATTTCTCCAAGCTAAAGAGCCCTAAGCGCTTTAACCTTTCCTCATAGGGAAAGTGTTCCAACCCTTTTATCATTCTAGTAGCCCTTTTCTGCACCTTTTCCCAAAGCTATAATATCCTTTTTAAGGTGTGGTGACCAGAACTGCACACAGTATTCCAAATGAGGTCGCACCATTGATTTATAGAGGGGCATTATGATATTGGATGATCTGTTTTCAATACCCTTCCTGATAATCCCCAGCATAGCATTGGCTTTTTATATTGCAGTCACGCACTGTCTCGACATTTTCAGTGAGTGATCTACTACGACTCCAAGATCTCTCTCTCTCTTTTTTTTAAAACAATTTTTATTAATAGGATAACACAACATTAACATTTCATAAAATACTTCATTTTATATCCCATCTTTCCAGTTTCCCCTACCCTCCCCTTTGCTTGGCTTCCCGCAATGCTTCCACCCATTTAATCCTTTCTTCATCCATTAATTCTATATTTACTTCATATTCTCTTAACATTAAAAATCATTTCATATTTCTTCTAAACTATTTTTCCAGGTAACAATTACTTTTAGTTATAACAAATTTCTATCTCTGACATTCTATTTCAATATTCTTCAAAACAAAGTAAGTTATTTGTTACATCCCAATTTTTCCCTAAATATTCTTTGAAGTCTTTCTAGTCTTCAAAAAACCCTTCATCTTCTTCATTATTTAATTTTTTTGTGTTTGTCCATTTCTGCCATAAATAACACTTTTTTGATCCAGTCCCATATCTCTGGTATCTTATCTTGTTTCCAGAATTGTGCATACGTCATTCTAGCTGTGGTAATTAAATACCACAGCAAAGTTCTTTTAGTCACTTTTACTTCTTCCATATTCAGACCCAAAAGTAATATTTCCGGTTCTTTTTTAAAAGTACATTTCAATATCTTTTGCATTTCATTATGGACATCCGTCCAAAATTTAACTGCCTTATCGCAAGTCCACCACATATGATAAAAAGAACCTTCATTTTTTTACATTTCCAACACTTATTTGACATATTTTCATTCATATTAGCTATTTTTGGGGGGTCATATACCATCTATACATCATTTTATAGCAGTTTTCTTTCAAGTTAGTACACAGTGAAATTTTCAATGATTTTTTTCCACAAACATTCCCAAGAAGACATAGTTATTTCTTTATTCATATTAATCGCCCATTTTATCATTTGTTCTTTTACAGTTTCATCCTCAGTATAACATTTTAACAAAATCTAATAAATCTTAGATATAATTTTTTTACCATTCTCTTCCCATACACTCTCCAACTCATTATTTTTCCCTAAACCCATATTTTTTCTTGTCACTCTTATACAAATCACAAATTTGCCAGTAATTCAGCCAATCATAATCAAAAACTAAGTCCTCTTTACTTTTTATCTCAAAATTCTTGCCCTCAATTTTCAAAATATCTTTGTACATTAACCAATCTTCACTTTTTTTCTTCTTTGAAATTGGATTTATCACTTCTGCTGGTACAATCCATAAAGGTCTCTCATCGAAAAAAAATCTTTTATACTTCATCCAAGTCTCCAGCAGGGATCTTCTTATATAATGATGTTTAAACATATTATCCATTTTTGCCTTTTCATACCACAAAAAAGCATGCCATCCAAATTTACGATTAAAACCCTCTAACACCAACAACTTTTTATTGTCTAACTTAATCCATTCTTTAATCCATACCAGGCATACTGCTTCATGGTAAAGTCTAAAATTCGGTAATTGAAATCCTCCTCGTTCTTTTGCATCATATAGAATTTTCATTTTAATCCTTGGTTTTCTTCCTGCCCAGACAAATCTTGAAATTTCCTTTTGCCATGCATTGAATATCTTTACATCTCTCACAATTGGAATTGTTTGAAACAAAAACATCAAACGGGGCAAAATATTCATTTTGACTACCGATATTCTTCCCAGTAATGACAAATTTAAAGTGTCCCATTTTTAAATATCTTGTTGGACCTTAGCCCATAACTTTTCGTAATTGTTCTTAAAAAGATCAATATTCTTTACTGTCAAATCAATTCCCAAGTATTTCACTTTCTTTGCAACCTCACATTGTGATTCTTCTTGCAGCTTCAGCTGTCTGTCTTTTGTCATATTCTTGCATAACAACTTTGTTTTACTCTTATTTACATAAAATCCTGCCAAATCCCCAAATTCTTTTATTGTGTCCATTAGCACCTGCATGTTACTCAAGGGTTCTTCTGCCACAAACATAACATCGTCCGCAAAAGCCCTATATTTATAAGAAAATCCTCCTATTTTGAGTCCTTTGATGTTGGCATCACTTCTGATCTTCCCTAACAACACTTCCAAAATCCATATAAACAATAACGGTGATAACGGGCACCCTTGTCTCGTACCTTTTTGTACTTCAAAGTAATTAGTCAAATTCTTATTAACATTCAATGCTGCTTTCTGCTCTGAATATACTGCCTGTATAATATTCATGAAATATTGTCCAACGTCTATTTGTTCCATAACTTTAAACATAAATTCCCAATTCAAGTTATCAAAAGCTTTTTCCGCATCAACAAAGAGAAACGCAACTTCTTTTCCAGGATGTAGATCATAATATTCGATTGCATCTATGACCATTCTTAAATTGTCTCTAATTTGTCTATTCGGTAAAAACCAGCTTGTTCTTCCGTAATGGTTACTTTTAAATAGTTCTTCACTCTTTCAGAAATTATTTTGGCAAACAACTTATAGTCATTATTCAACAGAGAGATCGATCTGTAATTCTTAACATTTGTCAAATCTTGTCCCTCTTTAGGTATCAGCGAAATGTTGGCGTCTTTCCAAGTTTCTGGTATAATCTCTCTTATTTCGTTTGATAAAAGTTCAAAAATCGGTGTCAGCTCCTCTTTAAGTTTTTTATAAAATTTTGCAGTAAAACCATCTGGTCCCGGAGCTTTCCCCAACTTTGTTTCTTCTATCGCCTTTAGAATTTCTTCTTTCTGGATCACACCATTCAACATTTCTTTATTTTCTTTCTGGATTACTGGTAATGCCACTTTGTCCAAATATCTTCTAATCTTTTCTAAATCAATCTTCTTTTTTTGAAACAGTTTGGCATAAAATTTAAAGAATGCTCATTTAATTCCATTTCAATCCATTATTTCTTTATCATCTTCTATTATCTTTGTTATATTTCTCTTCTCCCTTCGATTTTTTAACTGCCAGGCCAAAAATTTCCCAGGTTTATTTGCCCCTTCAAATGTTTTTTGTTGTAACTTCTTTAAATTCCAGTACATCTCTCTGTTTAACATCACATTTAGTTGGTCATTTAAAATATGTATTTCTTTAATTATTTTCTTTTTACCAGGTTTCTTCCGTAATTCTTTCTCCTTCTGCTGAATCTTCTCATACAACTCTGTTTGCTTTTTCATTCTCTCCTTTTTTTCCTTCACATTTAATGAAATTAATATCCCTCTTAATACCGCTTTGTACGTATCCCATACGGTTTGAATTGTCGATCCTTTATTCAAGTTTATTTCAAAAAAACTTTTAGTTTCTTTTTGGAGTGTCTCAACAATTGTTTTCTTATCCAATAAATCTTTGTTAATTCTCCATTGATAGGACTTTGTCTTTTCTCTTGATATCCAAAGCATTGGATTATGATCTGAACTGCCCTTTGGTAAAATTTCTATTTTTTGTATTTTAAATGCCAGTTGTCCTGTTGCCCAAATCATATCTATTCTCGAGAGGGAGTTGTGTCTATGAGAATAAAAAGTAGTCTTTAATCTTTGGGTTCCATTTTCTCCAAACATCTTCCAATTTTTCCTGTTCCATCAATTGAAGAAGGAGTTACAACCTACAGAAATTTTTAAGGACATGGATGGTAGATATGTGGGTGTGGAGTTAACGATTCAGCAGAAAAAAACATTGTTGATCAATGTGTACGCACCCAATGGAGCAAAGGAAAAAAATTTTAAGGATATAACTGACCAATTACAACAATTGACTTATGAGCAAGTTATTATGGCTGGAGACTTTAATGGGACAATAGATCGTGTAGACAGAAAACCACAAAAGGACAACGAATTCAGCGGAAAATTGCCAAAGAATTTTTTTGAATTAGTTAAGCAAGAAAAATTAGAAGATGTTTGGAGGAAATGGAACCCGATGCAGAAAGACTTTACTTTTTATTCCAATAGACATTGCTCTTTTTCCAGAATTGATATGATTTGGATGTCTGAAGAATTATCAATGAAAACACATAAGACTGAAATTTTGCCAAGATGTAACTCAGATCACAATCCGGTGGTATGGAGTTCCACAGAAGGGAAAAAACCCTTTCTGTGGAGGATTAATGAAGACTTGTTGGATAAGAAAACGGTAATTGAGATGTTAAAGGAAGAAACGAAACAATTCTTTCAACAAAATTTAAATAAAGAAACACCGATACAGATTGTATGGGATGCTTATAAAGCTGTGATGAGAGGAATTCTCATCTTGCAAAATGTGAAGCAAAAAAAAGGAAAAACTTCAAAAATGAAAACACATAAGACTGAAATTTTGCCAAGATGTAATTCAGATCACAATCCGGTGGTATGGAGTTCCACAGAAAGGAAAAAACCCTTTCTGTGGAGGATTAATGAAGACTTGTTGGATAAGAAAACGGTAATTGAGATGTTAAAGGAAGAAACGAAACAATTCTTTCAACAAAATTTAAATAAAGAAACACCGATACAGATTGTATGGGATGCTTATAAAGCGGTGATGAGAGGAATTCTCATCTCGCAAAACGTGAAGCAAAAAAAGGAAAAACTTCAAAAACAAACAGAAGTGTTAGAAAAAATTGCTCAGAAAGAAAAGGAATTAAAAAAGAAGCCTGGAAAAAAGCAAATTATTAAAGAATTAAAGTTGCTGAAGGAACAACTGAATGAGACTTGGAATCAGGAAATGTATTGGAATTTAAAGAAGTTACAACAGAAATCTTTTGAAGGGGCGAACAAACCGGGAAAATACTTAGCTTGGCAACTTAAGGCTAGAAGAGAGAGAAGAATGATAACCAAAATAATAGAAGATGGAAAAGAGTTCGTTGATCCTAATGGAATAAAGAGATGTTTCTTCAAGTATTATGCTAAACTATTCCAAACAACTAGAGTTGATCTTGAGAAGATTAAAACATATTTAAAGGAGATTCCACTACCAAAAATAAGTAAGGAATACAAAGATTTATTAAATGGTCCAATTCAAAAAGAAGAAGTGATGAAGGCAATAGAAGAGACAAAGTTGGGGAAGGCGCCTGGGCCGGACGGATTTACAGCGAAATTCTACAAAAAGATGAAAGAAGAAATTTCCCCGGTCCTGGAAGCTTTAACCAACGAAATAAGAGAAAACAAAAAGGTGCCGGACTCATGGAAAGAAGCAATTATTTCTTTGATTCCAAAGGAAGGACAAGATTCAACAAATGTAAAGAACTACAGGCCAATATCTCTTTTGAACAACGATTATAAAATCTTTGCAAAAATTATTGCAGAAAGGGTGAAAAACTATTTACAAACGGTAATTTCTGAAGATCAAGCGGGCTTTTTACCCAAAAGGCAGATTAGAGACAATGTAAGAATAGTAATGGACGCAATTGAATATTATGAAAAGCACCCAGAAAAAGAAGTAGCTTTTCTGTTTGTTGATGCAGAAAAAGCTTTTGACAATCTTAATTGGAATTTTATGCACCAGATGATGGAAAAGATTGAAGCGGGACAACATTTTAGAAATTGTATTGAAGCTATCTATTCTGAACAAAGAGCTAAAATAAATGTGAATAAAGAACTGACAGATAACTTCAAAGTACAGAAAGGAACAAGGCAAGGTTGTCCGTTATCACCGTTATTATTTATCTGGGTATTGGAAATACTTTTACAAAAAATACAGTACGATCAAGAAATAAAGGGCTTGACACATAAAGGACACCAATACAAATATCGAGCATTTGCAGACGATGTAATGTTTATGGTGGAAAACCCAACAGAAAAATTGACATTGCTTTTTCAAAAAATAAAGGAGTTTGGAGAATTGGCCGGCTTTTACGTAAATAAGAATAAAACAAAACTTATATGTAAAAACATGATCAAACAAAAACAAGTGGAACTACAAGAACTGGTACAATGTGAAGTAGTTAAAAAAACAAAATACCTTGGAATTGAATTAACGGCAAAAAATATAGACCTATATAAGAATAATTATGAGAAATTATGGACTAAGCTGACTCAAGATTTTAAGAAATGGGATAAAATGAACTTATCACTGATGGGAAGAATATCAGTTATAAAAATGAATGTCCTACCACGTTTGATGTTCCTGTTCCAAACAATACCAATTCTGCATAAAACGGATTTGTTGGCCAAGTGGCAACAAGAGTTGTCAAAATTTGTTTGGGCAGGCAAGAAACCAAGGATCAAAATGAAAATACTTTGTGATGCCAAAGAAAGAGGAGGTCTACAAATGCCAAATCTTAGACTATATTATGAAGCGGTTTGTCTAACATGGATGGATCAATGGGTGAAGCTTGAAAATGACAGATTGTTGGGGTTGGAAGGGCATGATTGTAGATTTGGCTGGCATGCATATTTATGGTATGACAAGATAAAAATGGACAGTTTTTTTAAACTTCACTTGGTGAGAAAAGCTTTGTATATGGTATGGACAAGATATAAGAAGTACCAGAGTGACTTAAGACCATTGTGGATTGTACCAGTAGAAGTGTTGATATCTTACTCAAGACAGCGAGGTAGAGACTGGTTGCCATATAGAGATTTAATTAAAAAAGAGGGAACAGAGTGGGTAATGAAAAAGCAGAATGAAATTGAATATGAATATGAGTGGTTGAAATATATGCAGATTTATGATCTTTTTAGATCTGACAAAAAAAACTATGGTTTTAGAGAGGAAAAAAATGAAATTGAAAAGGTATGGGAGAGTGGAGGAGGAAAAAATATTTCTAAAATGTATAAGGTGTTGTTAAAATGGTATACTGAAGATGAAACTGTTAAAGAACAAATGTTAAAATGGGCTATTAATATGAATAAGGAAGTGGATATGGAAACTTGGGAATATTTGTGGAAAAACTCTATTAAGATCTCGACATGTACTAATGTTAAAGAAAATTGTTATAAGATGATGTATAGGTGGTACATGACACCTAAGAAGATTGCAAATATGAATCAAAATATGTCAAACAAATGCTGGAAATGTAAGAGGCATGAGGGCTCATTTTATCATATGTGGTGGACTTGTGAGAAAGCTGTAGACTTTTGGACAAAAGTCCACAATGAAATGCAAAAAATACTGAAATGTTCTTTTAAAAAAGCACCGGAAATTCTGCTTTTGGGACTCAAAATGGAAGAAGTCAATACGACTAAAAAAACTTTACTCTGGTACCTGATAGTGACAGCGAGAATGATTTATGCTCAGTTTTGGAAGACGGAAAAGGTACCAGAGGTTGAAGAATGGATACAAAAAGTTCTGTTCATGGCACAAATGGATAAGATTACAAAAAAACTGAATAACAAAGAAGACGATGAGTTTTTTGGAGAATGGAATGACTTTAAAATTTATCTGGAAAAGAACTGGGATGTGAAACAAAACTTAATATGTTTAGATCAATATTAAGTCAAATGATGTTATCTTTAGATTGTAATGATGAAAAACTGATATTGTTGATGATATGAAGTAATTTGGAGCAGGGGTGGAAGCATTGTGGGAAGCCATTGGAGGGAGGGGAGGAACTGGGAATGGGGTAGACAGTTGATAGAATGAATTGTTTTATATGTTGTATTCCTGAGAAAATAAAATTTGTTTACCAAAAAAAAAAAAGAAAAAAAAATCTTTGGTAATTTGCCAGACTTTTCACTTCCCATTGTCGACTGTCGATCCATTTTGTTGTTTACCGTCCCATTAAAATCTCCAGCTATCACAATCTCTTCATAACTGACTTGGTCCAACTGTTTTGTCAAATCCTTAAAAAAAGATTCTTTTCACCCATTCGGTGCATAAATATTAACAATCAAAGTCTTTGTCTGATGCATCAATATTTCCACTCTGACATATCTTCCCTCCTTGTCACTGAATATTTCTTTTGGCTGTAACTCTTTTTTGACGTATATCACCGTACCTTTTTTCTTTTTTGCTGCCAATGAAAAAAATTCTTCTCCTAATTCTTTATTAATCAAATATTTACAATCTTGTTTCTTAATGTGCGTCTCTTGAAGGCTAATTATATTACATTTTTGTTTTTCCAACCAATGTAGAATCAATTTTCTTTTGTTAGGTGAGTTTAGTCCATTCACATTCCAAGATAAAAATTTGTACTCCATCATGTCTTGGGAGTTCTCTCATTTTTATTATTTTCTTTCCATCAATTGTTAGTGCCTGAGTAAATTGTTTCTTAAAAAAATCTTCTTTCATTTTCCTTGTTGTCATTTGGACTATCACATCTCTTGGTAGATTTTTCTTTTCTGCATATCTTGAATTAACTCTGTATATTAAGTCAAATCTACCATCTAGATACCATCTCTCTCTTGATCAGTCTCTTCCAGTT
>NW_015176207.1:8029-13395 GCF_001447785.1 Gekko japonicus | reverse complement strand
TGAACTGATTAAAGGCTTGGCAGGAAAAATAAAGCAACGGGAGCAGGTAGTCTGCCCTGTCACACCCTCCTGTAGCACAGGCTCAAATCATAGTACTGCATAGCTGGGAGTTATCTGGGTCAGAGACCTCTGGGAAGGGAGGCCCCTTCCAGGGATTCCCCAGAAGAATTACAGATTTGAGATATGACTGTTGAAGAAGGCCAGTGATTGAGGCTCACTTGGGAAATGGGGAAAAGAAGTCTCTGCTTCTAGTGGGTTCAGGGGCATCAGTAAATGTTTTAAGCCCTGAATGGGTGCCTAAAGGTTTCAAATCTACAAAAAGGGTCAAATAAATTCAGTAAGTGGAATTTGCAGGGGATGATTCATTAGCTAGTGTAATAGGTCCCTGTCCGATCCAAGTTGGATCACTAAAAACTGAAATAGATTTCTGTGTGTCTTATAATCAAAATCAATAATCGGGAATCATAGGGAGCCTGTTTATAAAGTAGCACCATTTAATAATTGACTTGTCTAATGATTGCCTGTGGAAAAAGTGCCATTCCCTAAGGAGTTCCGAGGAGGTTAAACCTTGAGTGAAAGAAGAATGGATTAAAGAATTGTTGGATCCCCAAGCATCGAGAATAAATCCACGTTTTCAAGAAAAGCAAAATTTATTTCAAAGCGTTGAAGTGATACTCAAACACGTTCTTTGTTAGAACTGGGGATACACAGGTAGGTCAAGCATAATAAAGGAAATTCAAACAGATACATATCCAATGAATAACATTCCCGCTGGCGGGCTAAGGAAACGGTTGCGCACCCAGTCCATGGGAACCAGGCAGAACATCAGACAAAACACAGGTGCAGTTCTCATGAGATAAGCAATAGGCAAGCATTACAGCATCTTCTCCCCCATACAACCTCCAGTAGTTATCTTATGCATTCCAGCACAGGAGCAGGATGGTAGAAACAAGCCGGGAGCAACAGGGTAAGGATATGTACACAGGGGTCACACAAAACATAATGGCAGCTTGCTGACAAGAATTCCCTTTTGTAGGAATTAAGAGTAGAAACGAGTGTGGGAAAATAGATGCAGAGGTTCTGATTACAGGACCAGATCCCAAACCACAAAAACAATATAAATACTCAGCTGAAGCTTAAAAGGCAATAGCAAAAATAATTGACTCTTTAGTGGAACAAGGGGGTTTAGCAGGACCAGATCCCAAACCACAAAAACAATACCCAGCTGAAGCTGAAAAGGCAATAGCAGAAATAATTTAGTGGAACAAGGGGTTTTAGTGCAGATGGAGAGTATTAACAGACTCTCCCCCCAACAAGGTTAACAAGTGGATTTCATTACATGCAATCACCTCTCCCCTCAACAGTCACCTTGTGATGTAGGTGGGGCTGAGAGAATTCTGAGAGAACTGTGACTGACTCAAGGTCATCCAGCAGGCTTGGGGAATCAAACCCAGTTCTGCAGATTAGAGTCTGCTGCAGATCCTAGTTCTGCAGAAATTTGCCCAATAGCCAGTTTGGACAAGTCTCACACCCTCAGACTAATTTATATCATAGGTTGTTGTGAGGATAAAATGGAGGAGAGGAGAATGGCATAAGCTGCTTTGGGTCCCCATTGCAAAGAAAGACAGTGTATAATTGAAGCAAATAAGTAATAATTACAGTTGTAGATGGGGGTAGATAAAGGCAGGCTGCTTAGTGGAAAGTGAAGTACACTCTGCAAGTTGTGGTTGGTTTCCCACCATGCAATTGGGCTCAGCCTGGCAGCTGGCATGATGCAATTGTGCCATAGTTTTCATGGGTAGATGCTACCAGGGGAAAGAAAAGAGGGAAAGCTGAAGACAGGAAGGTAGACAAATAGGTTGGCTGGTGGGTGAAAAAGAAAGAATGAAGCAGGATAGGGGAGAGGATATAGGGGCTTTCCCAGAAGGGAAAGATAAAGAGGAAATAGTAGTGATAAGGAAAACAAGGTGCCCCCCAAGTCCTTGTGGGTACCAGAATTGCCAGGTCAACTTACCTGGCCAGCAGGGGTTTCCCAATGTCCTTTCAAGAGACTGGAAATTGTTGGGCATTTTTGGGCCTACTTCTGGTTTTGGGCCTACTTCCAGTCGGGGTGACACTCTAGTTTTTGGGCAAGATTCTATGGTAAATTTGGCTTCAAACCATGGAGTTCTACCCAAAAACCAGAGCGTCACCCCCAACCGGAAGTAGGTTTGGAACTGGAAGTAGGCCTGAAACTAGAAGTAGGCCAAAAGGGTCAGTTGGGGGCAGGCTTTTTCCCTGCCGGCCATCTGGCCAGTGGCAGGCAAGAGCCTGTGAAAGAGGGGTAGTGGGTACCCTGCTTGTCCATAGGTCTAATTCTCAACATGGCAGATCTGTGGATACTTAAACCCAGAAAAGGGAACCATGAACAGACCACATATTTCTATAAACTAGAGAAAAGCCCCAGCTTTGCAGGAAAATCTTAAATAAAAAATTACATGTGGGGGGTTAAAATCCTCCAAAACATAGACACACCTCCTGTAGCTTTAAGAAACAAATGCCCTCAGTGGCTGTTGCCTGACAGCCACAACAGTATTGCCAGCATGCTGTTTCTGTTTGTAAAATGCAGGGGAAAGGATGAGGCAGGGGTTCGTCCCTAGCTGTTTTGGCCTTTGAGTTGGACTCATCAGGGCCAAGCCCACCAGAATTGGAAAGCTTCTGTGGAAGCTCACTGGGTGACCTTGGGCCACTCACACACTCTATAAGGGTAAAATGGAATAGAGGAGAATGCTGTAAGCTGCTTTGGACCTTTATTTTGGAGAAAGGCAAGATATAAATAAGGTATATCAAAATCTAGTTAAAGATTGAGGGCAGATAAAAGGTTGGGGTGGCAAGGAGAAAAAAACAGGGAAAGGTTGAGGGAGGATACCAGGAAGAGGGAAATAGTGGGGGGAGGGGAATTCAGGGTAATTTGAAGTGCCCCCCACAAGTCTTGTGGGTTTGGCACCACACAACTGGGCTGAGCCCAGCCACCAACCCACATCAGACTATTGGTTCATCAAGGTTGGTATGTCTAGTCAGACTGGCAGCAGTTCTCTCTACCGTCTCAGCTAGAGGTAATTCATATCACCAACCACCTGGTCCTTTTAACTGGAGATGTTAGGGGACTGCATGTCAAGTAGATACTCAACCACTGAGCAACAGTGCTTCCCAGAAGACACTCAAGTGACCATTTTCTCCTTCTCCAAATAGCTTAATGCACAGAGGTGATCCACTTTGTTGGTGCCACTTTATCATTGGTTGCCAGAAATCACAACTGAAGGATAGAGGAAAGAAGTAGAACAAATTTGGAATCCAGTGGCACCTTTAAGATCAATATAGTACGGCAGATATGGTACCTTTGAAAACACTTTGTATTTAAAGGACTGAAGGAATAATTTCTAATGGCTCAATTATTGTTTTATAGAAATACAATGAAAAATAAAGACAGCTAAAGTATCATGGTGATTTCAGTGTAGGAAGATTTGATGGACTGTAATCCTCACCATGTGCCAAGATTAAATATAATCATCAACTGAGAAATGAAAGCAGTTTTGTTTAAAGTGATCTGGGAGCTAGTGCATATTACGCATTTCCAACAGTGTGAAGCACAGTGCAATGCAGCCCACTTAAAATGCTGCCAGTCGTGACAGACTAAGCAGCTTGTTAAAACAATACATCTGCTGAGATGAATGTATACCACTCTCCCTGGGTTATGTATAATACATTCCCAAATCCTCTGCAAAGAGTGTTTCTGCAGAGAATAAACACATGAAATGAAGCCAGCTTCATGTGTCAAACCATGGCATATGCTGATTATTATGCAGTCTTTATGACTAAACCTTTACAGGGGATAAATTCAGTACATCTGTCATTGCTACCTAGGATGATGGTTTCCTTTTGAGGTGACTTACAAGAAAAATGGGTTGCCCGTATTTATGTCACATGTGGCTCAATGTGTGCATACAGGCTTATAGCAAAATCCTCAGCAAGTTCATTCAGGGGCAGGCTCAGGGGCAGTTTCTTCCAAGGAAAGAAACTCAGGGGCAGTTTCTTCCAAGGAAAGCATGGATTAAATCTGCAGTTTTGTGTGTACACTTATTTGGGAGTAAGTTATCATTGAAATGAATAGAGGCACTAACAACATGCATAGGATTGACCTGTATGTTGCATTCGGCTAGTGTACTGTCACAGCTAAGAATCTGAGCTTTGAGAGGGAAGTCTTTGAATCAGGTCTTAACTAGATGACATTAGACAAGCTATACTGAGACATGTTCCAAAGTCCTCATGTCCACTTTGGTCATGTTCACAGATGTACTCCAGACGTTCTGTGCTTGGAACTTTATTCCTAGTTGTGCAAGGGCCCAGTTTGGGTCATGAACATGATGCACGAGAAGAGTGAGCTTAAGCCTTCCCACTGTACCACCTTTCCAACCTGAAATGGCCCCGAGGGGGTCACTGTTTGTCCCCACTGTGGGAATTTGCTTGTCTGGCCAAGCAATGTAATTGGTGATGTGGAAGTGGAGGAGCTTTATGTGACTGTCATAGACAGACTGGTAGGTAGTTCAGCTGTTCGAGACCTGAGGGCTACGTGATGGAGTGAACTCCTGTCTCTGGCCCCAGTTCCTGCCAACCTAGCAGTTCAAAAGCAAGAAATTGCAAGTAGATAAATAGGTACCACTTCGGTGGGAAGGTAACAGTGTTCCGTGCATGTCGGCATTTAGTCATGCCAGCCACATGACCACGGAAACGTCTTTGGACAGCGCTGGCTCTTTGGTTTGGAAACGGAGATGAGCATCGGCCCCTGAAGTCAGATTCAACTAACTTTTGAGCAAGGGAAACCTTTGCCTTTACTGTTAAAGCTAGCGGTAGCATAGAGCTAGGGATGGACACAAACTTTGGCAATAACACTTTTTGGTTGTAGCCAAAAAGTCAGAATGCCGAAATGACTAAGCAGTGCTATGAAGACTCAGTTACACAAAACAACATGAATGTAACAAACCTAAAAAGCTCAGAGCTATGCAATGAGATATTCATATTGCTTGTCTGGCATTCAGCCTACACCATGTATACCTTAGTCATTATAGCAATCCCTGATTTTCATGATAACAAAATGTACTTATTTTTCAAGAGAAACAAATGACTAGCAATCAAATTCAACACCCATCAGTTGTAATCTTTAGATAGCACATGTTTCCATAAGAAACCGGCCGAAGTATGCCCAAGCATTCCTGATTTTAGCTGGTGAAAAGGGAGCCTATTGTTGTTATTTGGGCTTTGTTTTAGAAATTCCAGAGCCCCCCCCCCCAACTTTTCCCCCTCTTGTTTCAGAGCACCATTTTTGCTGA
>NW_015176207.1:7687-7794 GCF_001447785.1 Gekko japonicus | reverse complement strand
CCAGAATTACTGACATGGCCTTGCAAGAAGGATTATATAATGGATGGGTTCACTTTTTCAAATGTCATGATTCCAATAGTAGAGGCTTGCAATATGCTGATTAACTT
>NW_015176207.1:0-2754 GCF_001447785.1 Gekko japonicus | reverse complement strand
GGGAGGGTCTGGAATTTACACGGCTCTTTCATGGTCAAGCCATCCATCTGAGTAAACACTATGGGCTCTGGAAGCCTCTCAACCTGAGCTCCCAGCCTCATTACCAGTGAAGGGCTGATTAAGTCCCTAGGGCACCCCAAGTCAATCAAAGCCCTCACCCTCATGTGGGTCCCCAGCTCAGGGTCACAGTCATGAAAAAGAGGGGAGGGGAGTTGCTCAGTGTTCGAGGCGTGATTGCTCTTGGACCTGCTGTTCTGTGCCTTTCACAGCAGGCCCCGACTGTTTCCCGCCGGCTCATCCTCCTCCCTACTGCTGGAGGTGGAATCGCCCTCCTGGACAGCAAACTGCAGAGCCCTCTGGAACCTGGGCTTCTTCCCAATATGAAACCACGGGTGAACCCCGTTTGTCTTTGGTTCACTTGTATTTGATGGTGATTTGTGTAACTTCCCCCCCTTATCATTACAAATAATTTTGTGATCTTCCATGTTAGTTTTTGATACTAGTGTTACAGGGGAGTTAGGTTCAGTTTTTAAAATGGTGAGTTTGGAGTCTGAGAAGTCTGCAGATTTTTAAAAAATTAAGCATTTGAATTGCTGGCAAGTTGAAGGTCTCGTTTTTATTTGAAATTAAGGTGAAATTGCCTGGGTAAGAACTTCATTATATTCCCTGTCATTTTTATGGTAGAAGATTAGTCTCACATTTATACTGCATTATTTTTAGAATAATAGAGTATGAGACAGTTACTAGTGATGAGGGAATAAAAGTCAGAAATGTAACAGAGGCAAGGCACTTATAAAGCTTTTGTGTCCTCAGAAATGCCTTCATTGTTAGTTCATTTTAGTTGCTCTATTGGTAATTATATTTTAAGGGTTCAAGGGAAGTTGCACCCCCCCAACACAATTCAAATGTAATGTTAGCAGTTCTCTGAGGATGTAGCTTCAGGTATGAAGCATACTACCAGGGAAATGACATACTTCTGTTTTATCACGTGGAATATCTTTATCCTAGCAGCAGGAACCCCCCCCTCCCCAGGAAAATCCACTTGAAGAGAGTACAAGTGAGGACCCACAAGGGATTTGTGGGAGCAGCCATACTATTACCCACCTTTTCTTCCTTCCCCCCTCTTCTCTCGGTGTCTTTCTTTCTCCCTCCCCCATGACTCTGTCACTCTCTCACACATTCACTTTTCTCCCTCCTCAACACCTACTTTCATTCTCTTATTCTCTCTCTTTCTACCTCCCCAAGTCTTCTCTCTCACTTGCTTTCTGCGTCTCCCACCCCTGTCACTCTTTCTCTCTTTCAGCCCCCATCACTTATCTGGTATCTCAACCACTGGCAACATCACCACTTTCCCTTCATACTGCTGCAGCAAGGGACATATGGTGGGCTCCATGGCAGAAGGTATGTGCAGGTTCTGTGGTATGGGGCAGCTACTCTTCTGGAGGTATGGCAGGCGGTTCTTCCCTACATGCAGCATCGTTGCCTCAGAGGCTGCTAAGGAGAGACAGTGATGATGAGGCTAGCAGCATCAGCTGCTGCAGTTCCTCCCTGCCTGCAGTGGCACTGCTGCTGGATTCCTGACATACAGCACTGCTGCCTTTTGCCTCAAAGGCTGCTGAGGAGAGAAAGTGATGGCATGAATGGAGACACTAGTATAAACTCTGCAGAAGCAAAGAGTGGTTCATCTGAAGAATATTTAACCTCCCCTCCATTTGGGGTAAGTTTTTAGATTTTTCTGCAAACCTGGGTGGATCTTTTATGTTTGCAGGAAAATCTCCCCACCTGGTCTTGATCCTCAGATCTAACTATCCACAGATGGGGCCAAGTTCACTACGAAATTTTATTTATTATTATTTTACAAATTTTGTAGACTGCCTTTCTCCCATCACAAGGGCCATCAAGGCAGCTAAAAATTAAAACATACATTAAAAATAACATTAAAAACCATTAAAACCAACTAAAACAACAACACATTAAACCAGAGCTAAAAACATACAAAGACATAAACACAACAATTAAAATATTTAAATCAATTAAACAATATATATTGATGGGGTAAGTGTGAGGGTGCCAAATCATATAGTTCACTGTTCATAATCTTGATGCTAGCAAAATGAGAGCCCATCCACACTATGGCTGCCACAACACTAATGTGATGCTTCAGTGGGCAGCCTTTCTGGTGAAAGAGGGAAAGTTTTGAAGAGTGTAAACTTAATAGGCTGAGATTCATGACATGTTTATTCTTTCTATTATAGAGAATAGCTACCTGCAATTCTTGTTGTCAAATAAAGGTATTTTATTTAAAATATTTTCAGAAGAATCTTTTATCATGAGTTAGAGGTGGCTGATTATTGGTAATTTCCTCGGGCACTTGTCAGTGGCCAAATATTTAATTCCTATTTAGTTTTACCTTAACAATCCTATCAGACTGGATTGCTATAACTTGTCTCTCATACTGTCAGACCTGGTACTGTGCTTGCTATGTCCCTAGCCTTCACAACCTGGAGTTAAGCCAACCTACCAGAAAAATAAATAAAAGCCAGCCCAACCATTTCCCCACCCCTCTGGGCCAGCTTCTAAATTTTGGTTTTGAAAACTGGAATTTTAAATCCCCTCTATAAATTTGGATATTTAGAACAAAAGTAAGACTATCATTTTCCCTTAGAACACACATTTGAACTGTATAGTCACATATGCATGCTGAGGATTGGATAGCTCTCATTCATAGTGCATTATTGGCTACACGATAGACAG
>NW_015176206.1:8375-12706 GCF_001447785.1 Gekko japonicus | reverse complement strand
CGTCTCTGTAGCATGGCTAATGCTCTGTGGACTGCAGCCTTTGTGGGCTACTGGCATTAAAGTTGTGAGTGAGTGATTTGGCTACTGCATAAATTAGTTTGCTCTGGAGCCATCCTTCTTGAGCTAAGACAAAAATGTGTGAGCCAGAGGCTAAGAAACTGTGAGCTAGCTCACACTAACTCAGCTTAGATTGAACACTGGTCATGAAACCTCCATCCCTACTACAAATTTTGTTAGTCTTTAAGGTGCTACTGGACTCTGACTCTTTTCTCCTGCTACAGACAGGCTAACACAGCTACGCATCTTGATCTAGCTAAAGATCAGTTAGGTTGGTATGCTGAGGAGCCAAAGGAAAGCTCTAGCCTTTTTCCCAGTTCCACTTTTTGCCCAAACTCAGATAGACAAATGGCTGGAATTAGGCCTCATGTTTTTCTACAGCAGGCCCTGTGCCGTTTCTCCAAGCCAAACATACAGCAATAGCCCTGAAGAGGGGGATGGTTTTTCCTCCCCACCCAAAAGGTCTGCATTACTTCCTTCTCTCTTCACTCCTGAAACCAGTCTTTCATCTTAAGAGGACAGAAAATATCAGAAACAAAACTTTGGGCCTACTGCCAGAATGGGGAGACCTATGCAATTCAGCTGTTGTAAACCAGACCAGCCCATCCAAAATCAGTGGCTGGTTATGCTTATCTTATAGGAATGAATTATATCAAATCTCTTGTGTGGAAGAAAGACATGTGCTTGGTGGGCTTACCATTTGCCCAGTGGCAGCAGGCAATCTCACACCTCGACTCTCAGTCCTCTTCCCTGAGGAGAGGGAGAAAACATGGGTGGGATGACATGAATGGTGACACTCTAGGACCTTAGAGATTGAGGGAATTCCTGGAGCATCACCGGGAAGAGATGTCCCGTCCATCACTCTGGAGAAGACATCACATTCCCCTGAAACTCCACCTTCCCCAGGTGCTGCCCCTGAATTCTCCCAGACTTTTCCAGTACAAGACTGGCAACCCAAGCACTCAAGCATAGTACTGAGCTGTAGGTGCTCCCCATGTCTGGAGTGAGGATCAACCTAGACAATGGATGTGAGGCCTAACCCTATGTTTTCAAAGGTAATGGAAAGTAGGATACTTTGAGGGAGAACCACTGAGTTCACAGGAAGCACACTGGGGTGAAAGGATGGGTCTAACCTTTCTTGTCATCCCCCCCTCACTCCTGAATAGGTTTGCCAGGCTTAAACCAGCAAATGCCAGGAGATTTTTGTGAGGCAGTGTCTGGGGAGGATGGAGTTTCAGGGGACAGGGTGTCACATCCTCTTTGATGCTTTAACAAATCCCTCCAATCTCTGTGGTAAAGACAATAATGACTGGGGAACTCTCTAGCGTGCCACAGATAATGTGATGTCACTTCCAGGTAATGCTGTAGGAATCTCTCTGCAGGGTTGCCAGGTCTCACCTTTGCTGCAGTTGGGGGCTCCTTGCTGGGACTTTTTTTGCTGTGTGTGCTTTGCACGCGCAGCATGATATCACGTCATCACACTAGGGCCATCACATGATGACACTTTAGCATTCAGAGCAAAATCTCTATGGTAACCATAGAGTTTCCCCCCTGAATGCTAGAGCATTGGTGTGCGGTGGCCCCAGAATGATAATGACACTACTGGTGATGTCATTGCATTGTCAGCGTCTCCATGGGACACTACTGTTTGAGGGTGGTGCTTCCCCCACCAGCTGGCTGGTGGTAATTGAAGGCCCTGAAATCAGGGGATCCCCTCACCCCACCGGGGGGATGGCAACCCTATCTCTCTGTGGTGTTTACCTTAGTGTTTGGGAAAATTTCTAGAGCGTGTCTTCATTTCTCCCAATCCTCAGCTCATCAAGGGCAGGATATTGCTACTGAGCCTAGGGTATTTGCCCACCGCAGGCTGACAAATGGCAAGCTTACTCCTTGACTCTACAAGTGCTGCTCTTGTTAGCAAAACTGGGGAATTAGACCAGTCCCACATATGCCTAGTTGCATTCTATGAAGTTTGTGGCATCAAAAAGTATTGTAAGGAGCATTAAGTAACCCTAGGCCATTCAGCAGCAGGGAGGCTTTTAGGATATAAGTGCTTACAGGCAGAGGACAACACAGCAGCAAAAGGAATAACAAGGGCTCTGATCAGCAAAATGCATAAATTGCAGCTCTCCTTAGAGTTGGAATGGACTAAACACATGCTGTATTGGTATTTACATTGATCAAAACTGCCCACATGGTATTACTTCTTCAACAACTCTTACGTCACTAGGATTACCAACTTTCAGGTGGGGATCTAGAATTCTACCAGAATTACAGTTGATCTCTAGAATACTGTGAAATAGAATTCAAAGGTAGCATTCAAATCTGGATTTTGTGACATCCTTACTAAGGCCAAGTCAGTTGCTAGAATTGTCACTAGCATTAGTAGCAGGGTGGAGAAAAATGGTCTTTGGGCTAAAAAAGTGCTTGATGGGGTCAACATTTTCACTGAATTTTAAAAACCCTGCTGCTTACTGCCTCCCTGGTCATCTGTTTCAGCAGCATTTGCTTGCTTGTTCATTTTAAATATCTTTTACTAAGGCTGCTTCCTCCTCACAATGTAATCCCAGTCACTTTACGAAAGGGGTGCTATCACAATATCAAATGGCCACTCGTTTGGCATCGTGGCATCACTAAGGGTAAATGACACTGCTTGCAGTATTACACTGCCCTCATTCTGTATGGGTAGGGAGTGAGAATGAGAGGCAGAAGAATAAGGATAGTGCAAATGCCATTTAGGGATGCCAACCTCCAGGTGGGGCCTGGAGACCCCCAGGAAATACAGCTCATCTCCAGACTAAAGAGATCCATTCCCCTGGAGAAAATGGATGCTCTGAAGGGTGGACTCTGTGGCGTTTTACCCCACTGAGGTCCCTGTCCTCCCCAGGCTCCATCCCCAAGTCTCCAGTTATTTTCCCAACCAGGATCTGGCACCTCTACCCTCCATCCCCCACCAGTGGCTAAGATGGACCTGGCAACCCTAATTGCCATTGGTGGCCTCCAGCCACAGAAGGAAGGAAACTGCAGCAGCCATTGCTGCCACCACCTACTACAGCTCCAATCTTGTGCTGTAGTTCTACTAGCTGAAACTTTACTTCCAAAACAATCATCAAAAGAGGGGGGCTTTTCATTGTCTGTGAATTCAGGTAAATCTATTTTGGCTCAACCATAATTAATAGTAGAATAAAGAGAAGATTTTCAGGGTTGTTGCAATTTTTTTTGTATGTCCCGCTATCCCTGTGTAATCTAGCTTCTTTCACATGTTCTTTTTAAATAAAAGAAAAGAGAAAAGAATCAGTAATTAATTACATAAAGCTCCTTTTATTTCTGTTTAGCTTGAAGAAGCTGTTAAATGGTTAATAAGTTTGATTGGGGCTGCTTTTATGTATTCTATCACTCCAATGATTACTCTTCTTTCAAACTAAATGAGCACAGTTAATTCTAATATTCCTTTGTAGACTTGATTAACTTGTCAGGATCTGCTTAATTTACTTCCTGGAATTTAATCACTGAGCAAGTATAAAAATGTTCTTCATTAAAGGGACACACCACTTAGCTTAGTCAGAACTCTGACACAGGAAAGGAGTTTACAAATGGAAATGGTCTTTAGGCTTCAAGTATTCTGTGTTTTAGAATCATTAAGTTTTGTTGACTGTTCCATTATGACAGGTTTTTAAATGTACCGACTTGGAAGGTGTTGTGATGGTCTATGTTTGACACATTTTAATGTTTAGAATTTTTCTGAATGACTGGTTTTTCATTAGGAGTCCTTACACGATATGGGAGTACCAGACCACCTCACATGTCTCCTGAGAAACCTGTATAAGGGTCAAGAAGTACTTGGAAGGTGTTGTGATGGTCTATGTTTGACACATTTTAATGTTTAGAATTTTTCTGAATGACTGGTTTTTCATTAGGAGTCCTTACACGATATGGGAGTACCAGACCACCTCACATGTCTCCTGAGAAACCTGTATAAGGGTCAAGAAGTGAGAGTTAGAACAGAACAACTGATTGGTTTAGCATAGGAAAAGGAGTACGACAAGGATGTATATTGTCCCCTTGCTTATTTAAGTTATATGAAGAGCACATCATGCGAAATGTCAGCCTGGATGATTCAGAAGCTTCAATTAAAATTGTTGGGAAAAACATCAACAACCTCAGATATGCAGATGACACCACTCTAATGGCAGAAAGTGAAGAGGACCTAAAGAGCTTCTTGTTGAGGGTAAAAGAGGAGAGTGCAAAGGTTGGCTTGAAACTCAACAGCAAAA
>NW_015176206.1:2543-2729 GCF_001447785.1 Gekko japonicus | reverse complement strand
ATTAAATTGCTCTGTTTTCAAAAACATGGATCTAACCAGCTATAATTCATAAAAATAGTAAGCTGTGCCAATTAACGTGGTGACATGCTTCACTTCAAGAAATATTTGATTGTGGTCAGTCGATCAATATGCAACTCTAGTAGTGACACATAAATAGCTGGTTCAAAATCTGCATCTCATCCCAAA
>NW_015176206.1:2227-2405 GCF_001447785.1 Gekko japonicus | reverse complement strand
TGGAAAGTGAGCCAGGTAACCTACTGCTGCAAGAAAGTTTTCACTCAGGATGCTGCTTATTTTGTGATGAACATGTCCAACAGTCAAACTTACCACGTTCAACTATATCTATCAGATGTGAGTGGCTCAGTATGGTTCAGCAACAAACAACTCAACAGCTTGCTGTACAGGCTTTGCT
>NW_015176206.1:0-2114 GCF_001447785.1 Gekko japonicus | reverse complement strand
GATTTGTATGGTTTGATTGAATGGCCTTTTTAAACCATTGCCTGCTGAGCACGGCAGTGATGCAGCAATGGTGGGAAGAAGAACTCCATTGGGCTGTGTGAAAATGTGCATGTGCAAAAAACCAGTTGCACTGTACAGTCCTGTTAAGAAGGAATAGTTGAAGCAACCTGTCAAAAACTGGATGATCAGGCCATCAAAAAAAATTGGTTCCATGAGTGGCAAATAAAATGTGAGCCAAGCTTGTGGCTGCTCTAGAATCCCTAGTTATCACCATGGGTATGAAAAAAGGCTCACTATAAACAGTGTGGTTCCATGCCTCATCACTTATCATAAAGAGATGTCCCTTCGTGTGCATAGTGCTTTCATTTCCAAATAAATATTGAATAGTTATGGAAATACATTCATATTATCAGTGATTAACAATGTGATTGCAAAATGTGACTGGAACATCTCACATAGTTGCATCCTTGAAAATTGTTATTTTTATCAATGTGCTACTTAAAGTGTATGCCAAAGATGGACCTATACAAATATTACATAAATTCTTGGGATTTTCAATTAGATAAGAGATAATATTTTAAACATGTAAGCTATTACCACTTTCTGAATTTCCTTACGTACTTAAACAACCTATTAATTTCTTTTTTGCTGGCTGTACTTCAGGATACTTAAGCTGAAAAAGAAACCTTACTATTGGTAATGCTATGCTAGATTGCTCTTTAGAATGGTTTTTCATTGTGTTATCTGGACAACCCAGAAAAGAATTACATCTCCAATGCTTCCCCCCCCCCTTTTAGAAAGGAAGGTGGAACTAATGATATATTCATACTTTAGACAGCAAAGCAGGTCAAAATGATTCATGTTGCAACATGGTTCCCAAATATGAGGGAAAATGCACGCCCCCATCCCATTGTTCAGCTGACTAAAGCAACTACTACTGACTTCATAGGAATTCCTATTGGAGATTCAGCACCATGTTACTCAAACTGCCCACCAATTAGACTTTCATGTAGTTGATTCATCATCTGCTTTTTAACCAATCAATCAATTACATTGATTCCATTCATATGAATAAAATATAGGAGGAAGAAAAGTGTGAGAGAACTGACAACATAATAAACAGCTCCAGCTTATGCTTGATTATAAGGTAAAGGTTTCCCTTGCTCGAAAGCCAGTCAAATCCAACTCTAAAGATGCGGTGCTCATCTCTGTTTCCAAGCCGAAGAGCCAACGCTGTCCAAAGACTTCTCCATGGTTATGTGGCTGGCATGACTAGACACCGAGGTGCACGAGACGCTGCTACCTTGCCACCGAAGTGGTACCTATTTATCTACTTGCAATTTCTTGCTTTCGAACTGCTAGGTTGGCAGGAGCTGGGATCAGCCCTGGTCATTGTTTGGATGGCAGACCATCAAAGAATACCAAGGTCGCTATGCAAAGGCAGGCAATGGAAGACCACTACTGAATGTCTCTTGCCTTGAAAACCCAAGGGGCTGCCGTAAGTTGACTATGATTCGACAGTAAAATAAATGAGGCTTGCTTCCTGGTAAATGTATATATGATTGCATCCTTAAACAAGGGAGAAGATAACCATCTTTATCTGTCTGTCTGTCTACCTATCTATATATATGAATTAGTAAGTAAATGAAGCAAATAAATCAATTGCTATGAAATAAAATACCAATGACCAAAAAATTTTCAATGCATAAATATTGTATACTCCTGTCTCATATCTTCCTGGAGAGGATTCAACCCATTTTTTGCTTAAGTCATTTGACAGTCAAAATCATCACTTGTTAGGAATGAGATTAGAGTTGGGTGTGTTAAAGATTTGCACTGGGCCCAGAGAAATAATACTTGCACCCTGTATAGATATATTTGATAGTCTCCTCCACACATCATTTCTGGGCCTTGGGACAATTTTGCCCTTAAGCATTTGTGAAAACTCCCTCAACACAGGGAGATATATCAAAGGGAAAAGGGGCTAGCTTAATGGAAGGAACTCCATCATGTGCTTGAACAGTCCCTGCTGTCTGCAAAATTGTCTAGGAGTGAGCAGGCACTAAGTTAGCAAAGCATGGGATGCCTGGACAGATGAGCAGCTACTGGAACAG
>NW_015176205.1:8768-13107 GCF_001447785.1 Gekko japonicus | reverse complement strand
ACGGGCCTTATTCCTAGTTTTTCAATAATATCTATTCTGGTCTCTGCCTGTCTGGTTTAGAGTGTTCAAGCTGAGTTCAGAGCCACAGTGTAGTGTCCAGAGACAATTAAACAGACACAGATATTTTCCAGTAAGTGAAATAAAATTGATCTTGCAACAGAAGAGATTTGTCCTGATATCTCCCCCCCCCCCAGGTCTGGCCCTGATAAATCCTCTCTCAAAGGCCAAAACAGCCCTGGAAAGGGCCATGCAAGGGGCCTTTTATAGGCAGAAACCAAGCCTTGAAGGCTGGTGATATGGTGTGGTTTCCTAGCAACAGCTACCGAGGGCATACCTTTCTTAAAGCTATAGATGCTGCATCTATTTTTTGGGGAGGTTTTTAACTCTCCAATGTATTTTTTTTAAGTTCCCTTTTTTCCACAACCCTGGGTTGTTTTTTAGGTTTGTAGAAAGGTCTGTCTTGTCTGTTCATGGCTCCAGTCTCTGGATTTAAGTATTACAGATTTGGCCCTGTTGAGAATTACATATATTTATGTCATTTTCCTTCTAATGAAGGCTAAATTCTACCACAGACAATATTTTGCTTTTAGTAGATAGCTGTTAAAGGAAAAACAAGAAGCTCCTATTTATATCTGGACTTTCCACATCATTTGATAGGTAGATATAATCCTTCTGCACTGAGAACGGCAAAATGCCGGCATAGCAGTGTGCTGTATCTCTCCCAAATATCCTTTGCTATGTTCTCTATGAAGAAAAGCAGGTGGGATTAGGGACGGTCATGAACTGAATGACAAACTGAAGTTCGTCATGAACCAGGCCCAGTTCACGGTTCATGAACCTCAGTGTGTGTCATCCCGCCCTCACAAGCCCCATGAGCCTCCCAGGTGGGTTCGTGTCAGCAGACACACTGGCACTGGCAGGGGAGCTTGGAGAAGGCATCTACAGGGACTGCGGTCTCTTTAAATGCCTTCTCCAAGCCGCGCCACCACCACAGCACAACTCACAAGTGAACTGAGAAGGCATTTATAAGCCTTCCCAGTTGGAAGCCATTTCAGCAATCCCTTTCTCTCTCCCCCCCCTGTTTCCAATTGCTGGAATTGCACGATGATCCCTTTTGCTCCCCCTGCTTGGAAGTGAGGGGGGGGGGAGTGAAAGGGATCGCTGAAATGCTGAAATGGCATTTCAGTGATCCCTTTCACCCCCCCCCACTTCCAAATTGGGGGGGGTAGCGAAAGGGACCACTGAAATCACTTTCATCTATTTCAGCCTAACAGGCAGAAACTATTTAAAGGGAATGTGATGAACTTGCTTCTTGGACTTCACTTGTGTGCAGCATGCACTTGCAAAAGCCATCTAAAGGGAACATTCCCTTTAAATGGCTTTTGCAAGATCTCCCTCCACTTCCATTCTGCTGGCCTTGGGGAGCTGCCACCAGCAGAAAGGAGGGAGGGAAGCTCCACGAACCTCCCAAACTGATTCATGAAGCAGGGGAGGTTCGTTCCAGTTCATGGGACCTCACAAATGACAAACCAGGATGAACCTCCATTTCCCTTGTTCATTGCCATCCCTATGTAGGACAGATGAAACAGACACCGCTTTCTTGCCAGGTAACACTTTCCATTGATTCTTTCCCACTCTTTTGGTATTTCCCAGGGGCTGATTTGCATAATTAACATATGGTTTGCATCCTAAAAGAATCAGGCTACTGAACTATTGCAGCTCTAATATAATCTAAGATTCTTTCAGTATGTCTGCAATGCCAATTGTTGTTCTGAGGCCTTTGTATGCTTGTTCGCAATTTCAACTACAGATATTCACAGTTTCAACAGCCAATCCATATGCAAAAGAACCTCCTCAGGAAAGCTCCTCCATGGGTATGTCACAGCCCGGGAAACTCCTACAAGATAATGACTCAACGCTACCCCACCTTCCTGAGTAGATATAAATTACCTCCCTACCATTTCCCCTTTCACCTTGACACAGAGAGTACTCCATCTTTCTATGTTATACCTCTGAGGATGCCAGTCACAGCTGCTGGTGAAATGTCAGGTACTACAATGCCAAGACCACAGCCAGATGGTATGATTGTTTGCAGTTTCAAGTAAGCAGTATTTGAACTAGGGTGTTTTTTTGTCTGTACAGCAGTGGCATTCAGTGTGCCCATCATATGATGGCTTGCTTGGATTTTGTATGCCCTAGGGCAGTCATGGGCAGGTCATTTATCATTTTAAGTATATGCACTCTTTTGCACTTCTACGGTCAAAAACATTCATCAGTCATCAGTCATTCATCAGTCAAGGTCATTTATTGCATTGGTTGGGTTTCAGGACTTATGAGTTCAAACTACAGTTCCCAAGTGGAAATGCAAGAATTCAGAGAGTATTTCAATACAGTTTAGAATGAGTTAAAACAAATATGTTCATTTTTGGGAGTGAGGCAGGCAAACTGATTGCAGCTGAAATATTAGAGAATCATAATACAGCCCCTCCCCAGGACTGATACAACCAAAGAAAGAAATGTGTGTATGGGGGGTTTCTGTTGGGGTCACTGGGGAGATGGATGGAGTAAAGGCAGCTGTGATAAACCTCTGCCAAGAATGCGCTTGTGCAAAGTATTTGCAATCCAGGCTCAGAGGCTCACATAAAGAAACACAAGTCTGCCTGTACAAGTGGACAAGGCTAGAACAGAGAGACAAGCCACATTTCTGTCCTTAACAATAATCTACACAGACTTTTGGTTTTTGGTGACTCGCGAACGAATGAACACCATCGAGCTCTGATTGGTGCAATTCGGATCGAGGCGGCAGGGAGGGGGTTCGGAAGTTTTTGACCCCCCACAAAGCTCTTGAAGGGAGCTTCTAGCCTGGAGTGCTGGAGGAGCAACTCCCGAAGTCACGGCTGAAGGATCAAGGCTCTTTTTTGCTCCTCAAGCTCCCACTGCCCCGAAGCCAGCAATGGTGCCCAGAGACATTACCGGACCAGAGCGCGCAGACTTAAGCAAAGGACTCTCCTTATGGGATGACATCCAGCAAAAACCCCACACCAGTGAGTTAATGAGTTTCAAAAGAAAGACAAAAGTAAAGACGGTGGAAGACCTGACAGTGAGACGGCAAAGCCCCATAGAGAAAGGAGGGGGATCTCTCAGGAGAAAGAACCCTACCCTATAGTGCAAAAAGCAGCGAAACAGGAAGCAAGCCCACAACAAGCTGTTAGAAACCCACCCAATCAAAGTGGATTGCAGCAGGGCCTGTTATTCAGTCCAGAGAAAAATCTTAGAAATTTAATTTTTTTTTACCTTAATGTAAACAATGTTGCAACATGGGAGAAAAATGGCGTCCAGAGGCAGAGGCACCCCAGGAAGCACTAGCACAGCATCACCGGTCACAAGACCGGAAACTACCATCAATTTAGCTGGTACGATTTCTGAAGCCTTGCGCCCCCTGCTGGATCAACTGATGAATCGCAACAAAAAGATAAATCGAAAAAGACAGTCAAAAAGCTTATACAGGTTGAAATTAAGACCAAGGAGATGGATAAAAGAATGGGCATTGCTGAGAGAGAAAGAGCTTCTGAAAAGCAACTATTATTACAATTGCAAGTGGAAAGGTCCTTATATGTTTTAAGATTTCAAGGGGTATTGGAGAAAAAATATGAAAATTTAAGAGAAATCTTAAGCAAAGCATTGCCCCCCCCCTGATTAAAAGCAAACCTGAAATATTGTAAGCAGACATAGACATGATTTATAGAACTTATTCAGAGTTTGTGAAGAAAAATAATCTTCCAGGGGAAATATTTGTTAAATTTGCAAAAAGATCAACAAGAGACTCGATACTTAAAGAATCTACTGCCACAACATTAAAAATCCAAGAGGAAGAGATAAAAGTACTGAAAGATGTACCATATGAAATACGTAAAAAGAGGATGCAATACAGAAATATAACAGCATTCCTTCAAAAGAACAATGTACAATACCGATGGATTTTACCAGAAGGCCTTATATTCAACTACAAAGAGAAGAAGGAAAAGTTTGACTCTCTCTTTAAAGCAGAAGCATTCCTGAAGCTGCACCAAACTCCGACAAAAAAAAGAAAAGAAGCAGAGGAAAAGAAGGCGACAGAAGAAAATAGCGACCATCAGGTGTCAGCCACTGATAACTCTTCATCTACTTTGGTGTCCCTGGGTGAAATCTTTGATTCTGACTTTGATTCTAATTTGGGAGGCGCTGCACCCAGATCTTATAAGGTTAAAATCTCCTGGCAGAAGAAGAAGAAGAAGCGTAAAGACAAGAAGACATCTAAATGAAGATCTAAGATTTCTCTATGTCAGAACTTAAAGAATAT
>NW_015176205.1:3591-6538 GCF_001447785.1 Gekko japonicus | reverse complement strand
TTTTTGAAGACATCCTGTCTACTGCATCTCTGGCCTTAGGGCAGACTATTTACCCACCTCCACAGTGAGTACACTGTATGGAGGAGCCAAACACCATATGGTGTCAGAAGTGGGTCTTCTCCTTCATCAAGCCTCACGCAGCTCTCCCAGGGTCTGTGGTTTCTGTAAGATGCAGTCTTTCAAACATCTGTCTGAGCTGGTCTTGCAATTTGGGGGAGAACTGGAGGAGATGGGAACAAAAACTTTGACTTTACCTCACAGTACCGAATGCAATAAATAAAGCAGAAGAGTATAGGATTGTAGTCTGACTACTGCATTGGTGATAAAGCCTAGGAAATCTCTCCTTATTATATTTGAGTTTTCGTGTCCCTCTTGCCTCAATGTTCCACATGCCCCCACAACCTTTGGCTTCCAGGCCTGTCATGCAGGAGGTCTGCCAATCCCCTGGCTGCATTCCCTCGCTTCTTGCCTCAGTCCTGCCCACACAGCCACCGGCCACCATCTCGCCCTCAGTTTGCAGCGAGCCGGTGAAGGATGCTCCCCTGGCCGGAGGCTACGGAGACCCACTGGGAGGGAGGAAGGGATGGGGTGGGGCAAAAGGCCAAAACACTGGGACCGTGGTGGAGTGCCACTGACAGCCCCCTCATGCCCACTTCTCCTTCTCTCTGCCCTCCCACCCCGTGGAGATACAGCCCCCTCAGAAGTGCGGGGCTGAGTGTCAGAGAATTGCTGGTAGCGCCTCAAGTGCTGTGCAACAACACAGTCCGCACCTACCAGAAAGTCCACGGCCCCACCGGGAGACAGTCCACGGCCAGGGCCAGGGAAGGACGGACCTCTGGCTCCAGGGGAGCCCACCCAGCACTCACTGGGGTGTCCCCTGCAGCCTCTGGGGTCCTCCTCCACTCTGAAGGCAATCCCACAACACACAGCTGCTGCTGCTGCTGGTGCCAGTCACGGCCAGAGAAGGGCCGACGGCAACGTTGATGGTGGCGGAGGTGCCCCACCAGGCTCATTGGGGAGAGGCTTCCCTTGTGCGGTTGTGATACCATTGCTCCCCGCATGCCCCACCTCCAAGCCCAGCCCAGAAACACCAGCCTCCCCCCTTCACCGGGCCTACCTACCCCTACCTGCTCCACCACCCTCTGGTACGAGACGCTCGTGCCCTGCCCTGTGCTGTGCGACCACCCAAGGAATCCATGGGTTCCCCCCCTCAGGCAAGAGCTGCTGGCTGCCCCAGCCAACTTCCTTCCACAGTGTGAGGTGGCTACACCCCCCTTCCAAGCAGGACAGACTGTGCGCCGATTCCTTCTATGCACTTTCCATGGCCCACCCCCATGGAGGAGATGGCGATCACAGAGGGGGATGACGGCAACATCCACAAGCTCCATGGGCCCTGGCACTCACTCAGCCGCTGAAGGCGGTGCTCCCTACCTGAGGCCAGTAGACATGTGTCGCGCTGGGACACCGATGTGGGCTCCTTTCTAGAGCTCATTGTCTTCATTCTCACAACGGGCCTTCTTCCTAGTATAAAATAATACGCAGAACATGTTTGCAGATCCAGCTAGGAAAACCCTGAATTAAGTCCTAACAGCCTTTAAAAACGATTGTGAACTAAGAGAAAACCCTGTTTTCAAACATTACCAGTTTTGGCAGCTCAGGTTTAATGAAGCAGAGGTCATTGATAGTTTTGTCACACAACTGAGATGCAAAGCTCAAGATTGTGAATTTGGAGCAGCCGAGGACATTATGATTAGGGACAAAAATGTCTTTAGCATTACCAATAACAAACTAAAGGAGAAGCTGCTAGAATATGCTGATCTCATCCTTGCAGAATCAACTGACTTTTGCAGAGCTTAAATCTTAATTTATGTACAAGCCCTAGCAATGGCTGTGGAGGCTACAGTGTCTTTGCATGCAACAGCACAGAAGCAAAAGCAGCAGCAACCAAGACTACTTGCTACAAATGTGGAGCACAGAATCATTTTGCAAAGGTGTACAGGAACAAACAGGCCCTCACCCAGTGAGAGAAGAGTCTGAACTCCTTGTTTGTGGGAGTCATTACAGCACCTCAGCCTAGGGGAGAACCTAACAGTTCTGAGCCATGGTTTCCCACCATTAGTGTAGCTGGTGTTCCTGTATCTTGCAAGCTGGATAGTGCTGCTCATCCAGGTACTTTATCTAAAGGCATTGTCTCTACCCTGCTAGTTACTGTGCAGGTAGCACCAGCAAATATTGTTCTGGTCACTTTTGAAGGGTCCAAAATCAGGCCAAAAGCAACAACCACATTGCCCTGCAAGGTTGACTCTCAAACACAAAGAGAGAAGGAAAGAAGGAGAGAAAGAGGGAAAGAAAGAAAGAGAAGGAAAGAAGGGGAACATGGAAAGAAAGAGGGCAAAGAGATGGGGACGGAGGGAAAACATGCTGGCCTTCCCATCAGAGAGTTTTCTGAGGCTGCAACAGAGTTTTGTTAGGCCTACCTATGGCAAAAGGAAGTGAGTGTCTGGTTGCCTTCTTAATTGCCCTGAGCACCTGGTCCATCTATGTCCAAGGAGACAGAGAGAGAGACTTGATCTCTGGCGCAAGAGATGGCTCCCACTCCACAGTTCCTGATTAGACCCCGCCCCCAGCCATCCCTGAGAACAAATGGCCCTCAGTCTAGACGTGCACGTAGCTGCACTGTGCCATGTTTGCACATGGCTCTGTACTGAAAGTGGGAGGAAGAAAGGGGAAGTGATTGTTGGCCGGCGCAGCCTGGTTCCATCTCCTGCTGTTCAGGGACTTTAAGCGGTGCCGATTAGCTTCAGAAAGAGCCCACAGCTGGAGGAGGAGCTTTTGCAACAGATCAGAGGAGCAGGGGCAAAGCCCTGCCTGTGCCCAAGCCCAGCCGCCTCTCTTTCCTCCACTTTGCTTCTCTTGCCTCCTGCCTGCCAGCCTGCCAAGGTGGAAC
>NW_015176205.1:0-3474 GCF_001447785.1 Gekko japonicus | reverse complement strand
TTCCTTCCTCCCCCCCCCCCCCCCGCCCTTTGTTGAATTATTAAGCAGATCACTCCTTGCCAGGTCGATTTCCAAAAATATTTGAAGTCAATGGGAGAATCTCGCAGTTTCCTAGGAACTGGAGACTGAGCAAGATTCCGGTGCCACTTGCGAAAAGAAAAAACCCAGCAGCAGCCACCGTGGTTCCCCCCCCTCTCCGCACAACTTAGGGAAATAGGCTGATGCGATGTGCACAGACAGGTAGAAGACAGCAGCGGCTCAGTCAGGCCACTGGAGGGCTGCTGGGAGCAGGGGGCATGGCCAAACCAGAAGGCAGCCGGAACGCCGTTCCGGTGCATTCCAGTCCAAAAATAGCCCTGGGTTGACAAAGTCAAGTACATGGGGCACATCATCTCTAAAGATGGTCTTCAACCCAATAGTGTCAAAGTACAGGTCATAGCCCATATGTCCCCACCAATAGGTAAAGGGCATACAACATTTCTTGGGTACCGTAGTACCATTCCAGGTACATCTCTAATGAATCAGCCCTGACAGCATCTCTACGTGCGCTCCTATGGAAGGATGCAGCCTGGAAGAGGGGTCAAGCTTAGCAAGATGTCCCCTCTTAAGACAGCGGTCACCACAGCTCCTGTGCTCAGATTCTTTGATCCAACAGAGCAGCTGGTAGTCCAAGATTATGCCTCCAAAAGATGCAGCCCATTGCCTATGCCTCTTAAGCGCTTACACAGGCTGAGCAAAACTATGAGCAGATATAAAAAGAGCTTCTCACCATTGTGTCTGCTATGGAGAAGTTTCATCGATATGTGTTTGGCATACTAGAAGTGGCATACTGGAATTGATCTTCAGTAAGCCCATTGGCAAGACTCCTGCTAGGCTACAGCAAATGCTCTTGAAACTACAATGGTATGACATAAGAACTGTCTATACACAAGGCAAGGACATGTTTATTGCTGACACATTCTCGAGGGCCACTTTAACCACCCCTCAGGAAGACATAGATGTTGTCCTAAGTGAAACAGTAATCCATGCAATTACACAAATTGATCCGATCAGCAATCCTTTGCTGTGCTAGTTGCAAGAGGCCACCAGTACTGATCCTGTTCTGCATAGCCTCAACACCTAAACAGGTGGCCCCTTAGGTGGAAACAAGTCAAACCAGAACTTAGAGCATACTGGCCTCTGAAGGACCAGATGCACATTGAAAATGACTTGTTAATGATTGGCCCAAAGATCGTCATACCCCAAGCCATGAGACACGACATGTTGGAAGTTATTGCACTTACCACATTAACAAGTCCATGCACTAAAGCATGGGCTCAACCTCTCGTGTACTGGCCAAACATGAAAGCCCATATTGAACAATGGGTTGCAAGCTGCCCACAATGTCTGTCCTTGCAACTACCAGTCGAAGAGAGCCCATACTACTGCATGCAATCCCTGACTTCCCTTGGTTGAAGGTGGCAGCCGACATTTTTTAACTTCAAGGCCACTCTTACCTCTTGGTAACTGATATTATTCTAAGTACCCTGAAGTATTTTTGCTTCCACACAAAACAGCCTCTACCGTTGTTGCCAAGCTGAAGTCTCTCTTTGCACATCATGGCATTCCCAGGGAAATGGTCTCCAATCCTGTTCCTCTTGCAAGTCAACTTATACAGCAATCTGCCAAGGAATGGGATATCATCTTGACATACTCCAGTCCTCATTATCCTCAGTCCAATGGGTTAGCTGAGCACATGGTCCAAACTGTTAAACATATGCTACTAAAGGTACTCCAAGAGGGCACCAATCCTCATTTAGCCTTGCTAAACCTCCAGAATACTAGTTATGGGCCTTCCCTTCTCTCCTGCCCAATTGTTAATGGATAACTTTTGCATTGTATGTTGTCTGCAACTTCAGCAGCATTGTTCCCAACACTAGCCAATGGAGTACATGTGCGCCTTTGCCACCTCCAACAGTGACAGAAATTCTACTATGATAGAGGAACCAACCCCCTGCCACCACTCTGGGCTGGTGATGAAGTCCACATGGCAACAAACAAGGGCTGGGTACCAGTGACTGTCACTGCGAACAGGGATGACCCAAGAGTGTATAGAGTGAAAACTCCTGATGGGGCAACCTACAGAAGGAACAGGAGCCACTTTCGAAAGATTCATGCACTGACGCCCCACACACATTTGAGTGTACCACAACCTACTCCCACAGGATTCTTTCCTGGGAAAGACAGCACCTTGATGTCCAAGCAAGTCCTGATTCCTGTGAGTCCTTAGAGGTTACTCCAGCACAGGACATTGAGTCCATGCTCAGGGACACTGTTCATTTTGCAAAGCCTCCAGAAGTGTCAACAAATCTTCAACACTCTAGGGTTGCCAGGTCCCTACCTGCTGCCGGCTTGGGGGGGGGGGGACAGATGACGTCATCACGCTAGGCACATCGCCAGGGGAATGCTGTAGCATTTGGCTGGAAACTCTATGGTAACATAGTTTTTTAGGCAAAGATTGTGAATTTGGAGCAGCCGAGGACAGTATGATTAGGGACTATGATTAGGGACTATGGTAACATAGTTCTTTAGGCCAAGTGCTAGAGCGTCCCCCTGGCGACGTGCCTGGCGCAATGATGTCACCTCTGGGTGATGTCATCGCACCGGGCACATCGCTGTGATCCCAGCACTTTGGTGATGGAATTCCCCCTACTGGCTGGATTCAGGCTGGTGGAGCGGGGGGCCCTAAAGCGGTCAAACCCCTGCACCCTCGAGGGAAATGGCAAGCCTAAGATAGTCACCTAGACCAAGAGTGGGCAGGTCAGACACCCCCATGTAACTATACTGATTTTGTTATGCAGAAGTGAAAAGCACCCCTCCCCACAGGAGAGGTGTGTGCTTGAACCTCTGACCCCAAACCTGCATTAGATATTTCATTTGGGGATGTGTCATGCTAGGGGATACCCAGGTAAAGAGGAGGGATATGGAGCCTACGTGGAACTCCCTTTCTTCACATGAATGGGTGCATCTTCTGGAATATACTCATTAGAACAGGGTTGTTGGTAGTTAGGACTCCAGCTGTTGCTAAGTCTATGTTGTTCCCTGCTTTGCTGTTCTGTGAATTAAGGAGGTTATTGCAGACATCTTGCCTGCTGTGTCTCTTTGGCCTTAGGGCAGACCATTTACCCACCTCCACAGTGAATACATTTTATGGAGGAGCCAAACACCTCATGAAGTGAATAGATAGGATTTCCCCTCCCCCCTTCTCTCATAAAATGTGGATGCAAGTTCATCACACCAAAATTAACTGAAAAGAAGACTAATAAAGTTAAATATTGTTTCACACAGTTTATGAAATTCATTTCCACAAGATGGCCACTGACCTGAACTGCTTTGAAAGGATTAGAGATTCAGAGGGATTCCATCTATCAATAGCTATCTATGGCCCCTGCCACACGGGGGTAAATGATGCGGCCAAAGTGCGGCTTTGTAAAG
>NW_015176204.1:11286-13878 GCF_001447785.1 Gekko japonicus | reverse complement strand
ATTAGGGCCCCTAGCATGCTCAGAAAGTTGCACAGGACGTTCCCAGGGAAACCGGGAGGGATTCCGGGAGGTCTCCCGGGCTGACCAGGAGGTGGGTGGTAAAGGAGACTATTCTGTTTTTGAGCGGGCAGTATGTTAGCAAGCTGCCAATTGTTTCATGCTTTTGAATTGTACATTGTATTCCCCCCCCCCCCCCTTCCCTCGTTGGGTCCTGCGCATGTCCCACCTCCTCTCCTGTGTTAATGGTAACTACATTCCTTTCCATGTACGCCAGCAGTGCTTTGCAGCTCCCTTATCTGAAAGCGAGCAGGTGGTTGATGTTTGGAGTCTTTTTGCTTCGGCTAGCCTGATATGTTTTGTGAGAAATGCCTTTTTGTTTTAATTGTCTCAACAGTTACGTTCTCAAGGTTTGAGCGCGAGAAGACCGCTTCTGGCGCGAGCGGGAATGTTGTCGATTGGCTCTTAATTAGTTTGAACTGCTTTATGATATCTGTCTCCAGCCCCTTTCCGTCATTACTGACAGAAATTGTGTTCTATCCATTTCATGGCTCTAATAAAATAATACCTTCAAGCAAGCATGTATCTTATTAACGGCTGTGATTCTGACACATTCTCAAGTCCCTCAGCATTTCCTCATAGGGCTTGGTATCCAAGCCCCTGATCATCCTCATTGCTCTTCAGTGTACAGTGTGACGATGACATCTTGTGAGTTGGGTGTTATGTCTCTTTTGATACACCCCAAGATAGCATTAGCCTTTTTGTCGCCACATCACAGTGGCTGCTCACAGTGGCTGCTCACCACATCTCTGCAGACTGTGATCTTGGGGTATGTGTAAATATGAGCAGCCACTGTGATGTGGCGACAAAAAGGCTAATGCGATCAACAGAGACATAACACCAAATCACAAGATGTCATCGTCCCACTGTACACTGCATTGGTCAGGCCACAACTGGAGTATTGTGTGCAGTTCTGGAAGCCTCACTTTTAAAAGGATGTTGTGGACAGAATGGAGCGTATGAAGAGAAGAGCTATGAGGATGATCAGTGGACTGGAGACCAAGCCCTATGAGAAAAGGCTGAGGGACTTGGGAATGTTTGGTCTGGAGAAGATGTTTGAGGGGAGGACATGATTGCTTTCTTTAAGTCTGAAGGGCTGTCAGAGTAGGGCAGGGGGCTGTTTCTGTTGGCAGCAGAGAACAGTAGTCAGAATAATGGGTTTAAATTAAGGACAGGAAGGTAACGGTTGGATATTAAGAAAACCCTTTTTACAGTCAAAGTTCTGCAACAGTGGAATCAACTGCTTAGGGAATGTACAGGCATGATTTCCCGCTACTGTTCCCATCGTTTAAATGAAGGACAGGAAGGTAACGGTTGGATATTAAGAAAACCCTTTTTACAGTCAGAGTTCTGCAACAGTGGAATCAACTGCTTAGGCAAAGTACAGGCATGATTTCCCGCTACTGTTCCCATCGCTGGGTAGGCTTGAGGTGAAGGGGGAACAGAGAAAGAAGGCAACTTTAAATGCATTCTCAAAGCACCCTGCATCAAGCCTACAGATATAATTGGACAAATAAATATCAGTTTTGATTTTATTTTTGGCAGTCTCATTTCAATAAAAACGTGTGTAATATTTCTTCATATCCTGCGGCTCTCAAACATCAGATGTTTATTCTATGTGGATCTTATATTAAGCAAGTTTGGCCACCCCTGCTCTACGCTAATCCGGCATTGTGAGGGGGGTTGGACTAGACGGCTTGTATGGCCCCTTCCAACTCTGTGATTCTATGATTCTCTCCAGTTATGTACACTCAGATCGAGTAAGTGACACAGTAGACCGTTAGATTACTACTGGGCATTTTGGTTTGCTTTGGAGAGCATGATCATCTAAGCCAGTAAAAAAGAAACAGTAACACTTTCATCTATTTAGGCTGAAGATGCATGTTGAGAGGTAATTTGGATACGTCAATACTTTGCTGTCTTTTTGCTGTGATTGTTAGCATTAGACGTTGCTGGGAAATCCAGCAGAATCAATAGGGTTGTACTACCCCCTTCTCTCTTTCAGCAAAAGTTTATATCCCACCTTCCCTGCCAAGGCAGTCTCAGGGTGGATTACATAGAGTATATAAAACAGATAAAACAAATTAAGTAGAATCATAACAACACAGTTATAAAATATAACATTATATATAAACTGCTAGTACAGTTTGTATCAAGATTGTTAATAGTACAGTTTGTATCAAGATTGTTATTAGCAGTATCCACAGGCAACATCCAGCTAACATCACAGTCAGGGTTCTATTAGGCTGTTGTTGATGATGTTAATGTGGTCAAAATAGCTTCTGTCCAAAGATCTGACTTGAAATACCGTTGATATGGGTTTAGACAATCACCGTCATCCAAGAAGGCTTGGATTTGCATGGGCACTGCTTGTTGAAGCAACTTGCCTTACAACAGGATAACTGCAAGTGGTGATAATTATTCACATCTTCAGGATCTAAGGAGCCTTTTAAAAAGAGGGGTCTCAAATCTGCCTTCTCCAAAATGGTTCACATTATTTTCTGCCTCAGTGAAGCACTTACCGCTTTATAATTT
>NW_015176204.1:4171-9600 GCF_001447785.1 Gekko japonicus | reverse complement strand
TATTCATTTATGCTCCATCTTCACATTACAATGGCCTTGTGATTGTTGGGGAACAACACAAGGATTTTTGTATCCTGTATATGGTATGTGGTGGGAGTTCTGTGCCTCCCAGATGGACACTGGCTCTTTTCTGTTTGTGACCACAGCACTCAGGGAGAAGCACCATTAGCCTTCCCCCCACCCCACACTATATTTGCATCCTCAGACTGCCCAAGGAGCTGTTATTGGCACAGGCACATCACATTACCTAGAATACTACATGTAAGTTTCATGTTGCGGCCAAATAGTGCTCCTCCTACAGTTTGAGACAAAAACAGAGGGGGGGGGCTACAGCCACTTCTTCCTGTTTGCTGTGGTCAAAAACAGAAAAGATCCAATGTGCATCTAGGAAGCACAAAACTCCCATTACATGCGTGCTGCAAAATCCTCATGTTCTTCCCCAGCAAACACAAGGACTTTGTAATGCATAGGGAGACCCACAGTCCTATGTTAGGTATTTATAGGGTGCTGACTAACCTCTTATGGCTCTAATCTGGGGGATTTCCAACTAGGGTTTCAGTGATTGTTCATTTTAGCGTAAAGCTCCTAATGTCATTTGCCAGTTGGCTGGCCACTGCACAGCTTGTATTCCTGAACTGTTGTTGGGAGGATTAACGAGACACTGCGATCACTGAGTAGGTGACATATAAGAAAACATTTTAGGCGTTGCATACCATCTTGTCGTTATCTTCAGGTTTGGAAACTGTACCGTTATAGATTTTGTTCTGAAGCTGGTGGAGTTCCAAAACCGTTTCCATGCATCCTAATTCAGAGGTATTGTGCAATCTCTCTGCCATGCTTTTTGGTAAGGTAGTAATTTATCGCAAGATTGGTGAATCAGTATTGAATAGAATTTTGATATTAGTCTTCTACTTTTTGCATCTGGATCACGAATCAACAGCTCAAGCTCAGTCAGTGGTCATGTGAGCAATGAGGCTTTAAGTGCATTCAAAAAATGACTCCGCTCAAAATTAAAAAACCAAGGTATATGTAATCCCAATTTATACTCCAATTCAGCTTTGGTAATGACGCCTGTCTTCTTAATGACATCTGCAATGCAAGACATTTTTTTCTGTCTCCATCTACCTGCAAGTGATGGATCCGTGCCTGATCTGAACCACTGCTGATGTAAGTAGGTGGAATAACGTGAGAATTTGGGTAACAGTGTCTTTGTGTGCTTTTCCCAGGTTTGGATAGATGGGAGCACCACCTCCCGTTCTGTGTCGTTTCTCGGGAGAGTACATAACAGCCTTTGTGGATATAACAGTTCATCACATATCTCTACCCAGGTTGGGCTCAACTTTATAGATAACATTTTAACTGCGGTTGCCATTAAAATCGCCCTATTGTATAGCATCAGATCTGGTAAGGCATATCCTCCTAAACTCTGGGTCTCTTTAGGATTGCAAAGCCTATTCTGGGCTATTTCGTGTTCCATAAAAACTTTTGTAGAGTGGCTTGCCAATTTTTGATTACTGATGTTGAAATAGCTAGGGGAGCAGTAAATTAAATTTACTTTGAGGTAAATTCCACTGTTTCAATAGCGTTCAGCTTTGACTAAGTGTACTTAGAATTTTGATTTCCATGGCCAAACTTGTCTGTTATTCTGGTTACCTTTTGATTTCCTACTTTAGCATTCCAGTCCCCTATGAGGAGGACATAATTTTTTGGTGTTAGTTCTAGGAAGTGTTGTACGTCATCATAGAACCGGTCCACTTCATCCTCTTCTGCACCAGTGGTTGGGGCATAGACTTGGATTACTGTGATGTTGAATGGTTTGCCATGGAATCGGACCAAAATCATTCTGTCATTTTTGAGATTTTATCCCAGTACCGACTTTTGCACTCTCTGGTTGACTATAAAGTCCACAAAAAATTTTCTACGAGATTCCTGGCCACAGTATTAGATATAATGGTCTTCTGAGTTAAATTCGCCCATTCCTATCCACTTTAGTTCACCGGATCGTAAGATATCGATGTTCAGTCTTGCCATCTCATTTTTTACCCCTGTCAAGCTTACGTTGATTCATAGATCTTACAATCCAGGTTCCTATGCAGTTTTGTTCTTTGCAGCATCGGACTTTCCTTTCACCATCAGACACATCCACAACTGAGCTTCCTTTCGGCTATGGCCCAGCCACTTCACTCTTTCTGGGGTTACTTGTACTTGCCCTCTGCTCTTCCCCAGTAACATATTGGACACCTTCCGACCTGAGGGGCTCATCTTCTGGCGTCATATCTTAGCCTTTTGATACTGTCCATGGGGCTCTCTTGGCAAAAATACTGAAGTGGTTCCAGGGGATCATGCTTGGTCTGAGTTCTCTGTTGTGGCCTATCCGTTGTGGGTGGCCCTCCACGGCGAAGCCCACGGCCTTATCGAACCACTCAAGCCCCCGCTCCCTGACAGTGAAACTAAACCTAACTGTAAACCTAACCCTAAACCCTAGCCCTAGTTCTAACCCTAACCCTATCCCTAACCCTAACCGTAACCCTAGCCCTAGCAAAAACCTTAAGCATAGCTCTATCCCTAACCCTAACCTTAACCCTAGCCCTTGCCCTAACCACAACACTAAACCTAACCGTAACCCTAACCCTAACCCTAAATCTAAGACTAACCCTAGCCCTAACCTTAAACTTAACCCTAGCCTTAACCCCAACACTAAACCTAACACTAACACTAACGCTAAATCCAACTCAAACGCTAAGCCTAGCCCTAACCCTAACCCTAAGACTAACCCTAAAGACTAACACTAACCCTAAAACTAACCCTTACCCTAACCCAAAGGCTAACCCTAGCCCTAACCCCAATGCTAAGACTACCCCTAACCCTAGCCCAAGCCCTCAGCCTAACCCTAACCCTAACCTTACCCTAACCCTAACCCTAAACCTAATCCTCACCCTAAACCTAACGCTAACGCTAACCCCTAACCCTAACCCAAGCTCAAAACGTAACCCTTACCCTTGCACTAGCCATGACCCTAACCCAAACCCTAACCGTAACCCTAACCCTAAGATTAACCCTAACCTAGCTTACCCTAGCCCTAAACCTAAACATTAACCCTTACCCTAACCCTAACCGTAACCGTAACCCTAACCCTAACCTAGCCCTAGCTCTAACCCTAACCTTAACCCTAGCCCTAACCCTAACCCTAACCCTAACACTCACCCTAACCCTAACCTTAAACCTAACCATAGCCATAGCCCTAATCCTAGTGCTAGCCCTAACCCTAGCCCTAACCCTAACACTAACCCTAGCCCTAGCTCTAACCCAAACCATAACTCTAACCAAATTCTTAACGTTAACTTTAACATTAGACCTAACCCTAGCCCTAGCCCTAACCCTAGGCCTAAAGCTAACCCTAACCTTAGCTCTAACCCTAACCATAAGTCTAACCCTAGCCCCTAGCCCTAACCCTAACTTTAGCCCTAATCCTAACCCTAGCCCTAACCCTAGCCCTAACCCTATCTCTAGCCCTAACCCTAAATTTAGCCCTAACCATAACCCTCGCCCTAACCCTAACCCTAACCCTAACCCTTACCCTAACCCTAACCCTAGCCCAGAAATGCTAATAATGGAGTACAAGGCGAAATTTTGAAAAATGGTTAGGGTTAGGGTTAGCAAATCCTGCAACTTTCCTGTGAACAGTTGAAAAAGATTTTGTGTGAGGAGATTGAACAGGCAGTTAGGACGGCATTCAAGAATCTCCGGGAGGGATACCTGGGTTCTGGTGAGAGTAGGAAGGATGAGGCAGAGCTATTGGTGCCTCAGCAAGATATTGATGAGGAACCAAAATGTAATCAAGAGAATTTATCACAAGATATTGGGACTAACTATAGAAGGATTTGAGAGCCAAGTTGATCAAGTGGTCAGTGCAGAGAAACCAGTAAGGAATGGTTCGGAGCTGGAAATGACAAGGGGAATGCTATAAAGATTTACCGTGTAGCAAACTGAGTAGACGGGTTAAACGGAAAGTGGAGGGGAAATACAAGGAAACATATAATGAAAGCTACGAAACATACCAGAGCTAAGAAAAGTCAGAAAGCTAATGGGATGACATACTTTACAAGAAGGTTGGAAGCAAAAAGGCAAGAGTTATATGTGGAACTTTACCTCTACAAGACATTGAAATATGGTTCTGGCAAAAAAGAAGCTACAGAAAATTAAGAAAAGAATACCACAATATGATTTAAATATTGGATTTTGTTCTCTTAATGTCTGTGAGTAATGATGAATGGTTGGAAAAATAGTAACAGTAGATGGGCTATTTAATTTTTACAGGAATTTTGTTAAATACTAAATGTAAGTAAAGCTGTTCAAGATTTGAATAATCACACTGAGTATAGTAGTTTAAAGAGATACTAGGCCGCAAAATAAGAAATAGTGAAATTAGGAGCTAGAATGCAGCTTTAGCTTAAGTGGGAACTTGGGATAATGTTTTCTTGTGTAAGCAAACCCTAAACCAACTGAATGCAGATTTACCCAACTGAATGCAGATTTCCAGAGAAAAGGAAGGAGAGATGAGGAGGCCTTCCTGAATAAACAATGCAAAGTAATAGAGGAAAACAATAGAATGGGAAGCACTAGAGATCTCTTCAAGAGAATTGGAGAAATCAAGGGAGCGTTCCGTGCAACGATGGCCATGATAAAGGATAAACATGGTAGGGACCTAACAGAAGCAGAAGAGATTAGGAAAAGATATGGAAAAGAAGAACTATACAAGAAAGACCTTTCGAGCCAGACGTTCAATGAGAAGTTAAATGGGCCTTAGAAAGCATTACTAACAACAAAGCTAGTGGAGGTGATGGTATCCCAGCTGAGCTATTCAAAGTCTTAAAAGATGATGCTGTTTAAGTGCTGCACTCAATTTGCCAGCAAATTTGGATAACGCAACTGTGGCCACAGGATTGGAAAAGGTCAGTATACATTCCAATCCCAAAGAAGGGCAATGCCAAGGAATGTTCAAACTATCGCCCAATTGCACTCATATCACATGATAGCAAGATCATGCTCAAGATCCTACAAGCTAGGCTTCAACAGTACGTGGATAGAGAACTGCCAGAAGTACAAGCTGGGTTTCAAAGAGGTAGAGGAACTAGAGATCAAAATGCCAACATTCGCTGGATTATGGAGAAAGCAAGAGAGTACCAGAAAAACATCTACTTCTGCTTCATTCACTATGCTAAAGCCTTTTACTGTGTGGATCACAAAAAACTATGGCAGGTCCTTAAAGAGATGGGAGTACCAGACCACCTCACATGTCTCTTGAGAAACCTGTATAAGGGTCAAGAAGCGACAGTTAGAACCGGATATGGAGCAACTGTTTGCTTTAGCATAGGAAAAGAAGTACGACAAGGATGTATAGAGTCACCAGGCTTATTTAATATATATGC
>NW_015176204.1:0-3115 GCF_001447785.1 Gekko japonicus | reverse complement strand
GGGGGTTGGACTAGACGCCTTGTATGGCCCCTTCCAACTCTGTGATTCTATGATTCTCTCCAGTTATGTTCATTCAGATCGCGTAAGTAACACAATAGTTTACTACTGGGCATTTTGGTTTGCTTTGGAGAGGATGATCATCTAAGCCAGAAAAAAAGAAACAGTAACACTTTCATCTATTTAGGCTGATTGACGGCTTGTATGGCCCCTTCCAACTCTGTGATTCTATGATTCTCTCCAGTTATGTTCATTCAGATCGCGTAAGTAACACAATAGTTTACTACTGGGCATTTTGGTTTGCTTTGGAGAGGATGATCATCTAAGCCAGAAAAAAAGAAACAGTAACACTTTCATCTATTTAGGCTGATGATGCATGTTGAGAGGTAATTTGGATACGTCAAATACTTTGCTGTCTTATTGCTGTGATTGCTAGCATTAGAAGTTGTTGGGAAATCCAGCAGAATCTATAGGGTTGTACTACTCTCTTTCAGCAAAAGTTTATATCCCATCTTCCCTGCCACGGGTGGCTTACATGGAGTATATAAAACAGATGAAACAAGTAGAATCATAACAATACAGTTATAAAACATAACATTATATAAAGTGCTAGTACAGGTTGTATCAAGATTGTTAATAATAGTACAGTTTGTATCAAGATTGTTATTAGCAGCATCCACAGTCAACATCCAACTAACATCACAGTCAGGGTTCTATTAGGCCGTTGTTGATGATAACCAATGTGGTCAAAATAGCTTCTGTCCAAAGATCTGGCTTGAAATACCGTTGAAATGGGTTTAGACAATCACCGTCATTCAAGAAGGCTTGGATTTGCATGGGCACTGCTTGTTGAAGCAACTTGCCTTACAACAGGATATCTGCAAGTGGTGATAATTATTCACATCTTCAGGCATTTTAAAAAGAGGGGTCTCAAATCTGCCTTCTCCAAGCCGGTTCACATTACTTTCTGCCTCAGTGAAGTTCCCACTTCAGCTAAAGCTGCATTCTAGCTCCTTATTTCACTATTTCTGATTATTTAAATCTTGATCAGCTTTACTAACCCTCACCCTAACCGCAACCCTAACCCTAACCCAAATCCTAAACCTAACCCTCACCCTAAACCTAACCCTAACCCTAGCCGTAAACCTAACCCCAACGCTAACCCTAACTTCGGCTGCCATTAAAATCGCCCTATTGTATAGCATCAGATCTGGTAAGGCATATCCTCCTAAACTCTGGGTCTCTTTAGGATTGCAAAGCCTATTCTGGGCTCCATAAAAACTTTTGTAGAGTGGCTTGCCAATTTTTGATTACTGATGGTGAAATAGCAGTAAATTACATTTACTTTGAAGTAAATTCCACTGTTTCAATAGCGTTCAGCTTTGATTAAGTGTACTTAGAATTGCAGCTTTGAACAAGCTAAATAACCCACCATCGTGAATAAAAATTCATGTTACTTGCATGGTTGGTTTGCTTCCTTTTTTATTTTTGCTGAGTCTGTTCATTATTTTGACACTGTAGTACTGAAATCACAGGAAAATTACAGCTTCAAGAGTCTGCTCGGTATTTTCTTATTCCATTTTATATTACAGAAACTGTGCTTCACTTTATCATTATGCTCTCTTACAATATTATGAATGAAATCCCAACCTGTGTATTGACCAAGGCATTTGCCACCAATGTTGCTCTTAAAATGAATGAATGTTTTCTCTCTGTGTTTCTAGTGACTGAAAGCATGAAGGCAAAATTTAGTTACTGACCAAACACAAGCACAATTAAGACATAGTCATAGTACACATTCTAATCGAAAGCGCTATGTTCTCCTTAAGCTCTCTCCACTTAACAATCAAATGGGAGTGTAAGCTTTCATTCCTCAGTGGTGGGACACATAGTGCTGGGAGAAAATTGATTGCAGCTGCTTCTGAGCAAAGCTATTAAACATCGTGCTATTTTAATGTTTGTTTTTTCCCCCTTTAGACCATCAGGAACTTGGACACTGAATTTTGATTTTTTTAAATTTGTCTTTAAAGTTGCAATGAACTGGTTGGTTAATTGCAAAATAATTAGTGGAATCTGAGAGATGGGGTAAATAGAAAGCATTACCTCCACTAAGATGTGATCGAGAGAACAGCAACATTAAAAAGTTGAGATTAAGGATGGGCACCAGTTGGGAAAATGTGGTTTGTTTCAGTTTGTGGTTTGTGGCATGCCCGGTTTGTGAACTTTGAACCATCAAGAACTTTTAGGAGGTAAATGAACTGGTTTGGTTCTTAAGGTTCATAATGCAGTAGAACACCCTCCCCGGTATGCTAGAGACACCAAACTTTCAAGGATCTCCAGCTAACTCTCTTTTAGGGGTCATCGAAGCTTGGTGAGGATTGTATTTATGAAGTCCCCATGAAAGTGCTTTCTGGGGAATGACAGATGACAGGCAGTCATTTTGACAAACATAGGTTCAGGAGGTTCAGAAGTGTATAGAACAGATCCTGTGCATGCTAGAGACACCAAGCTCACAGAAGATCTGCAGTTGACTCTCCTCTACCTGCCTTCCAAGTTTGGAGAGGATTGGAGTTATTGAGATTCGAGTTCCCCCCCCCCCCCAAGTTCCCCATCCTCCATTGTTTCCAAGGACAATAGCCTTGGAATAACCCTAAGCAGCTCCAATGTGGCAGTGCCTGCTCAATCACAATCCAAGCAAGAGGAGGGCAGAACCACAGCACAGCAGAACCAGTTCAGTATACAGAATGCAGAGAAAAACCCAGTGCCACTATAGCAATGCAAGTAAAAGTGAACTAATGTCAAACCAGAGAATCACTGAAGTTCAACGCCACCACAACTAGTGCACTGCACTAGTTGTGGTGGCCCAGCAGATTTCAGTGAGTGTGGCACTGCAAGCTTAAAACAACTGATCTCAAAGCCGACACAAGAAATCCAAGCCGGGGGTGAGATCTTTGAGATTGGAATGTATACTGACCTCTTCCAATCCTGTGGCCACTGTTGCATTTTCCAAATTTGTTGGCAAATTGAGTGCAGCACTTTAACAGCATCATCTTTTAAGACTTTGAATCGCTCAACTGGGATACCATGAACTCCACAAGCTTTGTTGTTAGTAATGCTT
>NW_015176203.1:11699-13514 GCF_001447785.1 Gekko japonicus | reverse complement strand
ATTATTAGAGTTAATGTCACAATATACTTCCAGAGTTCAAGCAAAGAGCATATTTAAAGGGAAAATCAGTCCTCCTAAATAAGTGGTCATCACAGCTCCGCTCCCCGTTAGCTACACGACAATGCAAGCTTGTAACGGCAGATGGGAACAACGCCCTCCCCTCCAGGAACTGAAACCCAGCCTGCCTTTGTTTGGGCTCCCTTTCTCTGCTTTAGATCTGGCCGGGACTGTTTGAGAGCTAACTGAAAAGCGCCCTCTTCTCTGCCCCAACGCCGGCTGTAACATCAAGACAGGGAGGAGACGCCCAGCTGTAGCGCTGAACTATTCTAACTGTGATCCCGGCCGGAAGCAGAACTCCGCTGTCAGCGAGGGTGCGCAACCCCATATGGGATTCATTTAGCCACAAGCCCCAGGCAATAGACTAAGACCGAGGCTCCCTCTCAGCTGTGGAGTCTTGTGAGCAAAAATTCTGCTTTGTGAGCTCCTGGCATTAAAGCTGTGATTTGGCTGCTGCAGAAATTAGTTTGCTCCGGAGCCCTCCTTCCTGAGCCAAGACAAAAAGGTGTGAGCCGGAGGCTAAAAAACTGTGAGCTAGCTCACACTAACTCAGCTTAGAGGGAACACTGATTACGACTTTCTATGGAAGGCTGAGGCCTTCCCCCTGATGTTGCCTCCTGGCTCTGGGATTCAGAGGCCTACTGCCCTGAATGTGGAGGTTCCCCTCAGTCACCAGGGCTAGTAGCCACTGACAGACTTTCTCCTCTGTGAATCTGCCTCATCCCCTTCTAAAGCTATTTATTCCTGTGGCCATCACTGCAAGCTCTGGCAGCGAATTCCACCTTTTAATTACTCTCTGCGTAAAGTAGTATTTCCTTTTGCCAGTCCTGAACCTACTGCCCATCAGTGCAATGGATCCCCCACGAGTTCTAGTATTTTGGTGAGAGGAAGGTCCTTACCCGGGTTCAACCCTTGGCATCTCCACTAAAAAGAACCAGGCAGGAGGTGATGTGAAAGACCTCAACCTGGAGAGCCGCTGCCAGTCTGAGTGGGCAATACTGACTTTGATGGACCGATGGTCCGGCTCCATATACGGCAGCTTCAAATGGTTCATTGCCTCGTTTTAGGATGGGGGCCGTGGCTCAGTGGAAGAGCCCCTCCGTCCCAGGCATCCCCACTTAAAAGGCCCATGCAGTCGGCCATGTCTGAGACCCTGGGGAGCTGCTGCCCATCGGAGCAGACAATACTGACCGGTGCTCCCATATACGCCTCGGAGACGTTACTGTGATGACCCCTTAACTGGGGAGGTCTGGTTTTACTTTAAAATGTTCTTTCTGTTTTGTTTTACTCTGTATATCCGGCTGCCACCAGGAAATTTTAAGGCTTTCCAAACCTCTATAATATATATTTCTATCACTGGGTAGGTAGGTCGGGTCTTTAGGCTTTCAAGGGACTGTGTGTTCCTCAGGATGTATTTATTTCAGAGCTGGTATACGTGAATGAAATAGGATTTATTTAAATAAAGCATAAATACGAGGGTAGAACAATGTAACTAGTAAAGTAGGTATAACACACAGTTTGCTCCCTACCGACAGGGATTTTTCATAGGTAACTTTGTAACACTTTTCCTTCAAGTCCATATAATCTTTACTGTTTCCTAGACTCTCAGCTTTCAGCTTATAACTCCTATAACACAGAACTGAATGTCTCTCCTTTCACACACAAATATTTAACTCAGAACTCTTATATCATACAAGACTGCTTCACTCTTTTCATACACAGGACCAACTTATCCCACACAGGGATGTGTCTCCTTCT
>NW_015176203.1:0-11399 GCF_001447785.1 Gekko japonicus | reverse complement strand
CGGAAGGACAGATGTTCTACGTGTGAACGCCGGTAAGTACACCGATTCCAACCAGCACCTATACCGTTGCAAACGCCGCGTCTGAACGCACCCAGAGAGTCAACATCTCCTGGTGGTCCCGGGCCCAAAGGACGTCCGCCTAGCCTCGACCAGGGCCAGGGCTTTTTCTCTCCTGGCCCCCACCTGGTGGAACAGTCTCCCTATTGAGACCAGGGCCCTGCGGGATCTTATGCAATTCCGCCGGGCCTGCGAGACGGAGCTGTTCCGCCGGGCCTTTGGCTGAGGCAGCGGGCGTCCGCATATGCCCCCCGCCCCGAGGTTGCGGTCTCCCACCTACTGATAACTGGCCATTCCTAGTTACGTGAATGGATCGGATTCTCCCTACACCAAGCGTGACGACCGACTTTATATGTTTTCATGTGTTTTAAATTTGATTGTGTTTGTTTATTCTTCACCCAAAGAGAGTGATGAACGCATGGAATTCACTGCCACAGGAGGTGGTGGCAGCTAAAAGTATGGACGGCTTCAAGAGGGAATTGGATAAACATATAGAGCAGAGGTACATCAGCGGCTATGAGCCATAAGGTACAGATAGGGACTCTCGGTCTGGGGCAAGGGATGCTCGGTATTCTTGGTGCCTGGGGGGGGGGTCAACAGTGGGAGGGGCTTCTGGTGTCCTGGCCCCACTGCTGGACCTCCTGATGGCACCTGGTATTTCTGGCCACTGTGTGACTCACAGTGTTGGACTGGATGGGCCACTGACCTGATCCAACACTGGCTTCTCTTATGTTCTTATATGAAGCAGAGGTCCATCAGTGGCTATGAGCCACAAGGTATAGATAGGGACTCTTGGTCTGGGGCAAGGGATGCTCTGTATTCTTGGTGCTTGGGGGGTGGGAACAGTGGGAGGGCTTCTCGTGCCCTGGCCCCGCTGCTGGACCTCTTGATGACATGTGGTATTTTTGGCCACTGTGTGACACAGAGTGTTGGACTAGATGGGCCATTGGCCTGATCCAACATTGGCTTCTTTTATGTTCTTATACATCTGGAGCAGAGGCCCATCAGTGGCTGTTAGCCACAAGGTATAGATAGGAACTCTCAGTCTGAGGCAAGGGATGCTCTGTATTCTTGGAGCTTGGGGGGGGGGGCAACAGTGAGAGGGCCTCTAGTGTCCTGTCCCCACTGTTGGACCTCCTGATGGCCCCTGTGTGACAGAGTGTTGGACTGGATGGGCCACTGGCCTGATCCAACATTGGCTTCTCTTATGTTCTTCTAAGAAGGAATCGGATAAACATATGGAGCAGAGGTCCCTCATTGGCTATTAGCCACAAGGTATAGGTAGGGACTCTCGGGTCTGGGGCAAGGGATGCTCTGTAGTCTTGGTGCTTGGGGGGGTGGGGGCAACAGTGGGAGGGCTTCTGGTGTCCTGGCCCCACTGCTGGACCTCCTGAGGGCACCTGGGTATTTCTGGCCACTGTGTGACACAGAGTGTTGGAATGGATGGGCCACTGGCCTGATCCAACATTGGCTTCTCTTCTGTCCTTATGTTGTGACCCGTCCTGATGGGCGGGATATAGATGTGAAAAATAAATGAATACATTTTTTAGCCTCCGGTTCACACATTTTTGTCTTGGCTCGGGAAGGACGGGGCTCCAGAGGAAACCGACTGATGCAGCAGCCAAACGGCTCACTCACAGCTTTCGTGCCAGTGGCTCACGAAGTGGAATTTTTCCTCACAGGGCTCCACGGCTTAGAGGGGGCAGGGATACCGACCCGGATGGGCCGACGGTCTGATTCAGTCCCAGCCCGATTTCTGTGTCTGCGGCCTTCCAAACACGCACTGGGCCAGCCCCACTTTTTTGGTTTTGTGCCCACGGCTGCTCCCCCTCCAAAAAAAACCCCCAAACAGAAAACCCCCACACCATTTCCTCACCCCCAAGTTGGCTCGCGGGAAGAAGGCTGTGTAGGTTTAAGTAGGGGTTGAGTGGAATCTTGAAGTCCTTGGGCGGTTCGCCCAGCAGAGACACCTGTGAGAGAGAAGGACTCGTGAACACAAACTCCCGGTCTTCAGCCGAGACCAGCAGCACCGTTCCGAAGGGAAAAGAACATTTGTTAGACCACGGAAGAGACGAGAGGAAAGGTGGACGCACGGCTTAAAAACAGCGTCCTGTCTTGCAGATTGGACCCTGGGCGCGGACGGGATGAAGACCCTCACAGGGGGGGACGTCGGAAACAATAGCAGCAGAAAGAGCAAGCGTCCAGTAGCAGCTTAAAGGCTAACAAAATTTGTACCAGGGGACGAGCTTTCGTGAGCAGTGACTCACGATAGCTCATACCCTGCCAAAAGTTTTGTCAGTCTTTAAGCTGCTACTAGACTCTTGTTCTTTTCTGCTCCAACAGGAAATAGAAGAAGAGGAAGAGGAGATTGGATTCACACCCCGCCCTTCACTCAGAGCGGCTTACAGACTCCTTTCCCTTCCCCTCCCCACCACAGACACCCTGTGAGGTCGGTGGGGCTGAGAGAGCTCTGAGAGAACTGCCCTTTCAAGGACAGCTCTTGTCAGAACTGTGACTTGCCCACGGTCATCCAGCAGCTGCAAGTGGAGGAGTGTAGGGCTTTTGCCCTGCAGGCAGTGTTCCCTCTAAGCTGAGTTGGTGTGAGCTAGCTCACACTTTTTTACCCTCCGGGTCACACATTTTTGTCTGAGCTCAGGAAGAGCAAACTAACTCCAGAGCAAACTAACTTATGCAGCAGCCAAATCGCTCGCTCAAAACTTTAATGCCAGCAGAATGTTTGCTCACAGGACTCCACAACTTAGAGGGAGCATTGCTGCAAGATTTGTTTTTAAACTCGCCTTGGCAGCGGCTGCCACCGCAGCGCGGGGGAACTTCGCTGGGTGACTGAAGGTTGGCCGGGGCAGCCATTTTGTGTGCCTGTTCCGCCTCCTGCGGCAGACATTTTAGGGCAGCCATTCTGTGGCTCTGCCCACCACGCTGTGTCAGGATTCCAAAGGTGCCTCATATGAACAAAATATATACCAGGAGATGGCAACAAATATGCACAGGCTTGTCTTTACATTTACTTGTAAATAATGTAATGGTGCTCAACAGAACTTACATTACAATCCTTGTTATTTGTATCAATACTACAAAAGGCAATATTGTCTACTTCTTACAACACCCCATTGAAGCAAACAACCGTATGTTCTGTTACATGATGCAGGGGTCTCGGTTTACTCTCCGCCTGTGTCTTTGTCTTTATCAAAGAATCCTCACACATGAATTCTACACAGACGGAAGACTTCTGAAATCACTTCTGTGGCCTATTGCTCCTAACTCAAGTCTGCCTTCTCCAATTCTACATAGACGGAAGACTTCTGAAATCACTTTCTAATTCAAGACTTGAATTAGGAGCAATAAGTTCTATCAAGCACCATTACATTATTTAAAGACGAGTCTGTGCATATTTGTTGCCATCTCATGGTATACATTTTGCTCATATTAGGTTATATGTCCATGAGCCTGCAATTTGGTGTAGAATTCCAAAGGTGCCCATAGGCTCAAAAAGGTTAAATCAAAGGTAAAGGTTTCCCTAGCTTGAAAGCCAGTCGAATCCGACTCTAGCGGGCGGTGCTCATCTCCGTTTCCAAGCCGAAGAGCCAGCGCTTTCCGAAGACATTTCCGTGGTCATGTGGCCGGCACGACTAAACGCTGAGGCGCACGGAACGCTGTTCCCTTCCCACCGAAGTGGTACCTATTTATCTACCTGCAGTTTCTGGCTTTCAAACCGCTAGCCTGGCAGGAGCTGGGGCCAGAGATGGGAGCTCACTCCGTCAGGAGGCACACTCGGGTCTCGAACCACTGAATTACAGACCTTCTGGTCTGCAGCTCAGCGTCTTTTAGACCTTCGGCTATGGCCATCTCATGCTGATGATTAGGTTCCTCACAGGGACTGCGCAGCGACAGCCGGGAGACTTACCCCAGACGAGGGAGGGCCGCTGTCCGTTTGCTTTGGTTTCTGAAGCCCGCTGATCACGGAGCCCAAGATGGAGGTGGTGAGGCCTTGTACGCCGGGAGGCGTCAGCTGAGGTGTTTGCGCTCCCATGACGGCGCTGTCCCTCTCCATTCCCAATGGTCCGAGAAAAGAAGGCATGATTGGAGACTTGACGGCCCCGGGAGCCATATCTGAAGGCAAAGAACCACATCCACATTCACATACCCAACATCTGCGCACCGTCCCCAGCAGTGTTCCCTCTAAGCTGAGTGAGTGTGAGCTGGCTCACAGTTTTTTAGCCTCCAGCTCACACATTTTTGTCTTAGCTCAGGGAGGATGGGCTCCAGAGCAAACTAATTGATGCAGCAGCCAAATCGCTTGCTCAAAACTTTAATGCCAGTAGCTCGCAAAGTAGAATTTTTGCTCACAAGACTCCGCAGCTTAGAGGGAACATTGTGAGAGCAACCTTCTAGGGAGGAGATGTTTTGAGAACCAGGTAGCAGGGATGAGAAAGTCATACTTGTTAAGAAGAACTGGTCTTTATCCCCACCCCCACCCCACTTCTCTACCCCGAGAAATCTCAGAGTGGCTGACAATCGCCTTCCCTTCCTCTCCCCACAACAGGCCCCTTGTGAGGCAGGTGGGGCTGAGAGAGCCCTGAGAGAACTGTGACTGGCCCAAGGTCACCCGGCAGGCCTCATGAGTCTCAAAGCGACTTACAATCGCCTTCCCTTCCCCTCCCCACAACAGGCACCTTGTGAGGCAGGTGGGGCTGAGAGAACTGTGACTGGCCCAAGGTCACCCAGCAGGCCTCATGTCTCTGCCTTCCCTTCCCCTCCCCACAACAGGCCCCTTGTGAGGGACATGGGGCTGAGAGAGTCCTGAGAGAACTGGGACTGGCCCAAGGTCACCCAGCAGGCCTCATGTGTCTCAAAGCGGTTTAGAATCGCCTTCCTCTCCCCACAACAGGCGCCTTGTGAGGTCGGTGGGGCTGAGAGAGTCCGGAGAGAACTGGGACTGGCCCAAGGTCACCCAGCAGGCCCCACATGTCTCAAAGCGGTTTAGTCGCCTTCCTCTCCCCACAACAGGCACTTTGTGGGGCTGAGAGAGTCCAGAGAGAACTGGGACTGGCCCAAGTTCACCCAGCAGCCCCACGTGTCTCAAAGTGGTTTACAATCGCCTTCCTCTCCCCACAACAGGCACCCTGTGAGGTCGGTGGGGCTGAGAGAGCTCTGAGAGAACTGGGACTGGCCCAAGGTCACCCAGCAGGCTTCATGGGGAGCAGTGGAAAGTCAAACCTGGCTCTCCGGATAATAGTCCCTACACCAGCCAGTTTGGCAAAGTGGTTAAGTGTGCGGACTCTAATCAGGGAGAACCGGGTCTGATTCTTCCAATCCTCCACTTGCACCTGGCTGGATGGCCTTGGGCAAGCCGTAGTTCTGATAAGAGCTGTTCTTGAAAAAGAGCCGTTTCTGTCAAGAGCTCTCTCAGACCCACCTGCCTCACAGAGCGTCTGTTGTGGGGAGGGGAAGGGAAAGGAGTTTGTGAGCCGCTCTGAGACTCCTTTGGGTAGTGAAGGGCGGGAGATAAACCCAATCTCTTCTTCTTCTTCTTTTACCTCACAGGGTGTCTGTTGTGGGGAGGGGAAGGGAAAGGAGTTTGTGAGCCGCTCTGAGACTCCTTTGGGTAGTGAAGGGCGGGAGATAAACCCAATCTCTTCTTCTTCTTCTTTTACCTCACAGGGTGTCTGTTGTGGGGAGGGGAAGGGAAAGGAGTTTGTGAGCCGCTCTGAGACTCCTTTGGGTAGTGAAGGGCGGGAGATAAACCCAATCTCTTCTTCTTCTTCTTTTACCTCACAGGGTGTCTGTTGTGGGGAGGGGAAGGGAAAGGAGTTTGTGAGCCGCTCTGAGACTCCTTTGGGTAGTGAAGGGCGGGAGATAAACCCAATCTCTTCTTCTTCTTCTTTTACCTCACAGGGTGTCTGTTGTGGGGAGGGGAAGGGAAAGGAGGTTGTAAGCCGCTCTGAGACACCTTTGGGTTGTGAAGGGCGGGGGATAAACCCAGTCTCTTCTTCTTCTTCTCTTAACCACTGCTCCACACTGTATACCCTGTCTTTCTGCTAAAACAGTATTTGCATAGACTTACAAGTCTAAAAACTGAAGACAAGAAACAGACTCCCGGATAATCGCGCCGCACAGTGCTTACCTGAGGGCATCTCCCCCAGCAGCTGGCTTCCTGCCTGAGACCCCGGCGTGTTTGGCAACCCCAGAGCGCTGTGTTGCAGGGAGCCCAGAGGTGATTCTCCCAAGATCCCGGGTTTCTGAAAACGAGCAAAGACTATCAGCAGCTGAAGCAAAAGGCAGGGATTGGTACGATCGAAGAACAGGACAAAACAGCGAGAGCGCAAGCCGACGATGAAGCGAGGCGGGGTCCCAGGGCAGGGGTCCCCAACTTTTCTGACGCTGTGGAAAACTCTGAAATATTCACACGGAGTGGCGGGTACAGCCACAAGATGGCCGCCGCACGAGACGGAGCCACACGCACAGAGGAGAAGGGGAGTGATTTATAAGATACACTGGGAAAGGGAGGGAGAGGGAATGAAACCAACACCGCGGTGGCGGCTGCCACGGAAACAATGGTATTTTACACTGCCCAATAATAATTGATTGGCACAGTAATGAGATAATATGGAGAACAAGAAAAACTGTGAGAAAGTGATGCTTAATACTGTCTTTGATAATTGTGAGACGACGTCAGCGGAGGATACGAACTACTGAGAGACAGTTTTTGTCCCACATCTTTGTTCAGAAGAAGATCTTCCTTCGAAACGGCAAGACATTCCGGAGATCACCGTCAATATATTTTCCTATGATTATGTATATTATTTTTGTTCACTTTTCTATGATTCTTTGAAGACATATATTAAGCATCACTTTATCACAGTTTTTCTTGTTTTCTGTATTTTACATGGCCCAGCCAATCGGCTCTCCGGCGGCCAATCAGAAGCTGTGCTGGGCAACCTCCTCGCCCACTTTCTAAAAACACTCGGTGGGCACCAAGGAAGGTGACATCAGGCACCAAGGGGCCCAGGGGTGCCACGTCGGGGACCCCCGTCCTAGGGCATGCAATGGAACGGACTGCTACGGAAGGCGTTCAGCGCTAAGCAGAAAGGTGACTGGACTGTAGCCAGACCACACGGGGATGTTCTAGGCAAGGGACACAGAGAACAGGTCTTTTGGGGTCCGGTATTGGCATCTAGTCATGCTGGCCACATGACCGTGGAGATGTCTTCGGACAGCGCTGGCTCTTCGGCCTGGAAACGGAGATGAGCACCGCAACTCTAGAGTCGGATTCGACTGGCTTTCGAGCCAGGGAAACCTTTAGCGTTTACCTATTTGGAAACGGAGAAGAGCACCGCCCCCTAGACTCGGATTTCACTGGCTTTCGGATTTCACTAGCTTTTACCTATGCTTTTAAATGTTTTCTTAAATTAATTTTTCGTTCTTCATGTTTCACCTATGGTGTTTTTATTGCTTTTATAGCCGTCGTAAACCGCCCAGAGAGCTTCGGCTACGGGTGGTATAGAAATGAAATTATTAATCTATATATCTAATTGTCAACAGTCCCCTATGTGCGGATACCTAAATCCGCACATAGGGGGCAGGCTTACCCCAAACAAGTTTTCCTGCTAACTTGGGTGACCCCCTAGGACTGCAGAAAAATTTGAAAACTTAAAAAAAACAAAAACACACACATTTGGGGGGGTTTAAATCCCCCCTCCCCAAAATAAAATCTGCCAGGCTCAGAGGGAGGGAAAAAGAGGGAGGGAGAAAGAAGGGGGGATTGGCTGGAGGGGGAAGAGAAAGAATGGGAGGGTTGGCTTGGGGAGAAAAAGAATGGGGAAGATGACGGGAGAGGCGAAGGAAGCAAAGGTGGGGGAATGCCCTCTCCCCGCAAGGAGTTGCGGGTCCCCACTGGTAATAAATATAGCAGCAACAACAACAACAGTGGGGCCCAGCGCTCTCAGAGGACAGGAGGCCCCTGGACAGCGAATGTCTGGTCTAATACTGCAGCACGAGCATTCCTCCTCGGATGCAGAAGGCATGAAGGTGGGCAACGCTGGGCCATTCAAGGGGCTGAGTGTGACCTTTAAAACTTTTCATGAGCCTGGGACCAATGTTCCCTCTAAGATGTGGAGTCTTGTGAGCGAAAATTCTACTTGGTGAGCTACCGGCATTAAAATTGTGAGCAGGTGTTTCGTGCTGCTGCATAAATTAGTTTGCTCTGGAGCCCTCCTTCCTGAGCCAAGACAAAAGTGTGTGAGCTAGAGGCTATAAAACTGTGAGCTAGCTCACGCTAACTCAGCTTAGAGGGAACAATGTCTGGAGACCCGTCTCCTTCCGTATGTCCCTGTGCACCAACTGTGGTGGCTGGGTAGCCCATCTGGTTCAGTCCCCGGCATCTCCAGTTAAAAGGACCAGGCAGGAGGGGATGGGAAAGACCTTGACCTGAGACCCTGGCTCAGGGGCAGAGCCTCTGCTTGGCATGCAGGAAGTCCCAGGTTCAGTCCCCAGCATCTCCAGATGAAAGGACCAGGCAGGAGGGGATGGGAAAGACCTTGACCTGAGACCCTGGCTCAGGGGCAGAGCCTCTGCTTGGCATGCAGGAAGTCCCAGGTTCAGTCCCCAGCATCTCCAGATGAAAGGACCAGGCAGGCGGGGATGAGAAAGACCTTGACATGAGACCCTGGCTCAGGGGCAGGGCCTCTTCTCGGCATGCAGAAGGTCCCAGGTTCAATCCCCAGAGGCATCTCCAGTTAAAAGGACCAGACAGCAGGTGATATGAAGGACCTCTCTCTGCCTGAGACCCTGGAGAGCCGCTGCCAGCTTGAGCAGGCGATACTGACTCAGTATAAAGCAGCTCACGTGCTACCAAACGCGGCAGTTGCCTCAGTGTTCCATCCAGAGCACAACACAAGCAGGATCACACCACACACACACACACACACGTGCTCTCTTAAGCACCAGCACAAGCAATCCCAGCTGCCCTCCTGTTCCTCCGACTGGGAGGAGGGGCGGTCCCTCTGCAGAGCAGCATCTGCATTTCAAAGCGAGCTCTAGAAGCAGCCGGAGCGACTCAAGGGAGTCCCGGTGGCCCCACCCAGTTGCAGTTGGGCTCCGGATTACTCTTAGAGTGTCCAAAGAGGCAAAGGAGCACCCGGGCAGCGTGGCGCATGGTTTAAAGCGCCGGACTAGGAACAGGGAGACCCGGGTCTCGATTCCCCACTCCGCCACGGGAGCCTGCTGGGTGACCCCGGGCCTGCCACGCACACTCAGCCTGACCTACCTCGCAGGGTTGTTGTGAGGATAAAATGGAGGAGGTGAGAAAATGGAGAAAGTCTTCCCTCTAAGCTGTGGAGTCTTGTGAGCAAAATATCTACTTTGTGAGATGCGGGCATTTAAGAGTTGTGAGTGATCAATTTGGCTACTGCATAAATTAGTTCAATTTAGCTACTGCATAAATTAGTTTGCTCTGGAGCCGTCCTTCCTGCGCTAAGACAAAAAATGTGTGAGCCGGAGGCTAAAAATCTGTGAGCTGGCTCACCCTAACTCAGCTTAGAGGGAACACTGGTCCCCACTAGGAAGAAAGGTAAGGTGTAAATGAAGTAAATCAGACCAGATGGAGGAGGAGGAGAATGGATTTATACCCCGCCCTTCGCTCAGAGTCTCAGAGCGGCTGACAAACTCCTTTCCCTGGGCAGGAGGTGATGGGAAAGACCTAGACCCAAGACACTGGCTCAGTGGAAGAGCATCTACTTGGCATGCCGGAGGTCCCAGGTTCAGTCCCCGGCATCTCCAGTTGAAAGGACCAGGCAGGAGGTGATGGGAAAGACCTTGACCTGAGACCCTGGCTCAGTGGAAGAGCCTCTGCTTGGCCTGCAGAAGGTCCCAGGTTCAATCCCCGGCATCTCCAGTTAAAAGGACCAGGCAGGAGGTGATGGGAAAGACCTTGACTTGAGACCCTGGCTCAGTGGCAGAGCCTCTGCTTGGCATGCAGAAGGTCCCAGGTTCAATCCCCGGCATCTCCAATTAAAAAGGACCAGGCAGGAGGTGATGGGAAAGACCTCCGCCTGAGACCTTGGAGAGCTGCTGCCTGTCTGAGTAGGCGATACCGTCCTTGTTGGACCAGAGAGTTCTAATTCAGTACAAGGCAGCTTCATGTGTTCACGTGGACCAAAGTGAGCTCCCGGATCCGATCCTGTGCACTAAACCCAACCCCTGAAGTCGGGCCTACGGGATTGAGGGCAGGGAAATTGCAGATTTAGGAGGCTAGCCCGACCCAACACTGAAGGACGACCGCCGTCCCCCTGCAGGGAACGCGCACGCCACACGGACGGACACGCACGCACACACAGCAAGACGGACGCCAAGGGGCCGGGCGGGCCCTGCCACTCACGTGGAAGACGGCCTGGTTCTCCTTGTTCTGCAGGAGCTGCGTCCAGACCTGGTTCTGCACTAAGAGCAAGTTCCCAAGCAAAGCCTTCTGGGAGCAGAAAGCAAAGGGGGAGAGAGGGGGAGGAGGAGAGAGAGAGAGACAGAGAGAGCAGAGAGAGAGAACAGAGAAAGGGTCACCGGAAGCTGAGAGGCTGGAAAAGGAGACCAGGCCGAAGGGCAAAGGGAATGCAGAAGTACCAAAGAAGCTGGCGGGGGGTGGCGAACTCTCCAGGTGGGACGTAAGAACATAAGAGGAGCCAGTGTTGGATCAGGCCAGTGGCCCATCCAGTCCAACACTCTGCCACACAGGGGCCAGGAATACCAGGTGCCCTCAGGAGGTCCACCAGTGGGACCAGGACTCCAGAAGCCCCCTCCCACTGTTGCCCCCCCCCCCCCAGCACCAGGAACATCTTGCCCCAGACATAAGAACATAACAGACGCCAATGTTGGATCAGGCCAATGGCCCATCCAATCCAACACTCTGTATCACACAGTGGCCAGAAATACCGGTGCCATCAGGAGGTCCAGCAGTGGGGCCAGGACATTAGAAGCCCTCCCACTGTTGCCCCCTCCCCCCAAGCACCAAGAATACAGACATCCCTTGTCCCAGAGTCCCTATCTATACCTTGTGGCTAATAGCCACCGATGGACCTCTGCTCCAGATGCTTATCCAATCCCCTCTTGAAGTCATAAGAGAAGCCAATGTTGGATCAGTCCAATGGCCCATCCAGTCCGACATTTTCTGTCACACAGTGGCCAAAAATACCAGGTGCCCTCAGGAGGCCCCCCAGTGGGGCCAGGACACTAGAAGCCCTCCCACTGCTACCCGCTCCCCCCCCAGCACCAAGAATACAGAGCATCCCTTGCACCGGAGTCACTATATGTACCTTGTGGCTAATAGCCACTCATGG
>NW_015176202.1:11654-14070 GCF_001447785.1 Gekko japonicus | reverse complement strand
GTGTAGTGGTTAAAGTGTCAGACTAGATCTGTTTCAGGTGGGCAGTCATGTTGGTCTGCAGTAGACCACCAAGATTCTCAGTGGTGAGCTTTGAAGTGTTGAAGATATCTGACTAAGGGAACTTTGACTCTCAAAAGCTTATACCCTGGAAATCTTGTTCATCATTAAGGGGCTACTGAACTTGAATCTTGCAGACTAGATCTGGGAGATGTAGGTTCAAATCTCCGCTATGCCATGGAAGTTCCCTGGGTGGCCTTGGACCAGTCACTCTCTTTGATCCTAACCTACCTTACAGGTTTGAACATTGTTGTAAGGCGTTTTGGTTCCCAATAGTGGAGAAAAGTGAGCCATCAGTGTATCCAAATACCTCACTGAAGGCAGTTATTTGTTCCAGTCCAGCCTGAAGCAGCACCTGTGGTGTAAGAGGTGGTAAGCAAGGTTATGTCCCATCTTGTGGTGGATTCCGTATAGGTCAGAGGGAAGAGAAGACAGAGGGAACGATTAGACTTGTGAAGGGAGTCACCCCTAAACAAAACATCTGAAGGATTGTGGACTGTTTGGGACACTGCTAGGGTTGCCAGCTCCAACTTGGGGAATTGGAGATTTGGGGAGTAGCATCTGAGGATGGAGGGGTTTGGGGGAAGGAGGAACTTCAGTGAGGTATAATGTCATAGAGTCTACCTTCCAAAGCAGCCATTTTCTCCAGCTGTGATCCCAGTAAATCTCCAGCCACCGCCTGGAGGTTGGCAACCCTATATACATCTCTCTCTCTCTCTCTCTCTCTCTGTCTCTCTCTCTCTGTGTGTGTGCGTGTGTGTGTGCGTGTGTGTGTGTGTGTCCATTTGCCTTTAGATGCCTCTTTGAACACCTAGGCTTACCAGTGGGGGAAACTGATGATCCTAACAGGACCTCCTCTGCACATCTTAAAGGTATGCAGCTGATGAGTGAGTTTCTTGATCCAAGACTTGAAACAGTGATGGATTTGCCCAAACAAGATGGGACAATATTTCCAAGCTCTAGCCATGGTAACAATAGTACCCGCACTGACATAAAAGGAAGTCTGTCAATATTTGCAGAACAGACAAATTGTTAACAAAATTCTGGCTTAGTTTAACCCAAATACCATGTCTTGCGTGGAGTGCAGGAATGCAGAACATTATAATAAAAATGGTAAATAATTCAAATTGTTTTTGACTCCTTCCTTCATTGTCCTTGGAGGGCTATTCAAGGAGGGCTTGAATAGCCCTCCTTGTGGAAACAACAGCTACAATCGAAGGCACTTTTACATTTATTTACTAAAAGTGATCTGGAAGATAAAACATACAATCAAACAACAATCCATTAGAAGATCCCTACTGGATCAGACCGATGGTCCATCGACTTCAGCATCCTGTCTCACACAGTGGCCAACCAGTTCCTCTGGAGGTTCAACAACAGAGGTGGAGACCTTCCCCTGATGTTGCCTCCTGGGTCTGGGATTCAGAGGTTTAGTGCCCCTAGATGTGGAAGTTCCCCTCAGTCATCATGTCCAGTAGCCACTGACAGACCTATCCCCCATGCATCTATCTAATCCCCTTTGAAAGATGTTTATTCCTGTGGCCATCACTACATCCTCTGGCAGCAAATTCTACATTTTAATCACACTCTGTTATCTAATTCCAGCTTTCATTTTAGGCTTTACCCAGCTTGTGTCCTTGGGTTGAAAAACAGGATCAAGGTACTCAAAGCAAAGTGTCACTCAAAGAATTAGGGGAATTAGGTGAGTTTGAACAAAAAAGCTATCTTGAGCCAACCATTATTTTAAAAAATTTCCACAATTTAGCAGTATATGAGTATGTGGATGTGGGTATTAACAGACCTTTGAAATGTAATGTGAATCTCTCCCCTACTAATAGAAATACTTTTTTTGTTCCTTACTAATATCTGAAGTTAGCTTGTGGTTTGTCCTTCTTCACAGGTCTCTTCAAAACATTTCTCTCACACTTCAGTGAAATTCTCTCCCCCTGTCCTTTTGGCAGTTCACTCACCATTCAATCTCCTTTCTTCTGATGTATTCCCTTTGCCATTGAAGTTAGCTTGTGGTTTGTCCTTCTTCACAGGTCTCTTCAAAACATTTCTCTCACACTTCAGTGAAATTCTCTCCCCCTGTCCTTTTGGCAGTTCACTCACCATTCAATCTCCTTTCTTCTGATGTATTCCCTTTGCCACGGCCACCTGCTCTTTAGCTGTAGATTAAACATGGCAAGCTTTCTCCTCAGGTCCATTCTGCTCTGTTCCTGAGGTGGGGAGGTATTGTTTTGTCTTCTGGCTGTGAGCAGTTGATGGACAATGAAAGGGTCTTGTGCCCCCCCCCCTTTGCCCACAGGGAAGCTTCATGTGTTGGGATTCAGAGGGGAGAGTGCAGAGCATGAACCAA
>NW_015176202.1:5683-10810 GCF_001447785.1 Gekko japonicus | reverse complement strand
CTCAGGTCCATTCTGCTCTGTTCCTGAGGTGGGGAGGTATTGTTTTGTCTTCTGGCTGTGAGCAGTTGATGGACAATGAAAGGGTCTTGTGCCCCCCCCCCTTTGCCCACAGGGAAGCTTCATGTGTTGGGATTCAGAGGGGAGAGTGCAGAGCATGAACCAAGATAGGAAGAGATGTAGGTTCCCCCCTTTGTATTTCATTGAATGTTGGGAGCAATTGCAGTAGAGGAAAATTACATTTTAAAAAAGTATTTATTTTGATAGGTTTACACCATCTAAAATAAAATAACCCCTCCTCCGGCCTTTGAGAAAAAATAGCAATAGGAAGTTAATCAGAAGGGACATGTATTAAAGCTAGGGATGTGCGGATCACTTCAGAGAAACTTCACTGGGCACAGCGAAAGGCTTTGCATCTCTTGCGCTTCTGGCCTTTGAGAAAAAATAGCAATAGGAAGTTAATCAGAAGGGACATGTATTAAAGCTAGGGATGTGCGGATCACTTCAGAGAAACTTCACTGGGCACAGCGAAAGGCTTTGCATCTCTTGAGATTCAACTAGTGTCTCTTTTTATCAATTGATATTTTGCAAACACGGTTGTTGCTGGGGAATGCTTCTCCACCTGTGGTTGTTAAAGCTGAGAAATTCCCCTTCCTATGTGTCTTCTAATTAAGGATGCCAGCCTCCAGGTGGGACCTGAGATCCCCCAGAAGTACAGCTCATCTCCAGATGACAGAGATCAGTTCCCCTGGAGAAAATGGCTGCTTTGGAAGGTGGTCTCTATGGCCTTACACCCCACTGAAGTTCCTCCCCAGGCTCCACCCCCAAATCTCCAGGAGTTCTCCAACACAGAGCCGGCAACTCTAAACCCCTACCTCCCACCATCAGTCAGTGAGGATCTGGCAACCCTACTTCTAATGCATGTGGGGCTTGACTCCGGAGGATTCCTATTCCCATCCCTGGAGAAAGAACAGGATGCAATGTCTTTTACTGGAGGAGATGGAGACAAGATGCTGGGGCTTCAGCACCATGCACATACAGCTCGTGAATGGACAGCAGCATCTGTTGTTCTCAAGTGAGTGACCTTTGCAAAGCTGGGTTCTGTTGTTCATTCAGGAGCTTTCTGTCTGTCTTGTGGTGGAGCTCCAGCTCCAGCATCTCCATCACCGCTTCCTGGCACCCTCCAGTCAGGGCACCAAGTCTCCTCCCATCTTCAGTGGTACTCACTGGCAAGAGTGAGAATCTTCCCTGGGCTTTCCACCATACAAGTCACGGCTACAAATCCCCAGCCCTACAATTTGAGACTGATTTCCGGGCTTGAAAGAGAAGCTGCAACATCATTCTACTCTTTAGCATGTGTTGAAAGATTGCTTCCTTGTATTAAGTTGCCAGGTTTGTTGTCATGATGAGCATTGAGGGAACGATACCAAGACTGCATTCTGCTCAACATACTTGAGAATGAACCCTGGTTCTTTATAAACTGACATGTTTATATCTATCTCTCATCTATTTATCGATCATTTGTTTATTTACACATGAAGCTGCCTTATACCGAAACAGACCTTTGGTCCGTCGAGGTCAGTACTGTCTACTCAGACTGGCAGTGCCTTTCCAGGTTCTCAGGCCAGAGGTCTTTCACATCACCTTGTCCTTTTAACTGGAGATGCTGGGGACTGAGCCTGGGGCCTTCTGCATGCTGAGCAGATGTCCTACCCCTGAGCCATGGCCCCTCCCATTTACTTCATTTGTACCCCACCTTTCTCCCCAGTGGGGACCCATCAAATATGTGGCTGTCCTCAACCAGAGCCAGGGCCCTTTCAGCCCTGGCTCCGACCTGGTGGAACAGTCAGCTGAGTGAGATCCAGGCCCTGCAAGATTCCACAGGGCCTGCCAGACAGAGATGTTCCACCAAGCCAATGGCTGAGGGCAGTGATGGTTGCCATTCTAGACTGGATTCTCTTCCCCCCTCCCTTTTTCTTTTCCCTTTCCTCCCTCCCCTTTGGTATCTGTTGATTATTTTTACTGGCTAACTGTAGGCTGTTTATTCTCCCTCCCAGTTTATGGACATGGTGTCACCCACTCTGAGCCCTGTCTGTACAGGGGAGGGGAGGTTATAAATCCAATAAATAAATAAAATAAAATAATCTTCTCCTCCAGTTTATCCTCACAACAACCCTGTGAGTTGTTTAGGCTGAGAGTGTGTGACTGGCCCAAGGTCACCTGGCAAGCTCTCATGGCAGAGAGGAGATTCTACTCCGGGTGTCCCAGATCTGAGTCTGAAACTCTAACTACTATACAGCACTGGCTGTAAATGGAAAGGATTAGGCTGTACAATTTTTCAGAAGTTCCTTGTAATCAAGGTGCTTTAGAGTACTACAAATCCCTTTTTCAGTTTTACTTCTCCTTTGCACTAGTAGATCCCATGATTCTTTATTTGTGCATCATCTCCCATTTTCTTGCACTTTATTTTCCCCATAAAACATCATTCATATTGTGTATATTACACGCATAAATCCTGTACAGTGTACATATAAATCCTCTACAAAACTGCTACACAAGCACACAGTCAAGAATAAATCTATACAATCAACAATGAAAACCTGCAGAACCAAACTACTGATGAAAATATAAATGAAAATAAAGACGTGCTCAGCCCTACAGCATAACCCCAACAGATTGTTTTACTTCAGCCTTCTTGGAACAGCTGGCCTTCCCAAGGCAGAAGAGGAAGAAGAAGAGTAGGTTTTTATACCCCACTTTTTTCTACCTTAAGGAGCTGCAGTGGCTCAAGTGGTTAAGACGCTGAACTGCAGGCTGTGGAAGGTCGGTAGTTCAGCAGTTTGAGACCCGAGTGTGCCGCATGACAGAGTGAGCTCCCGTCTCTAGTTTCAGCTCCTGCCAACCTAGCAGTTCGAAAGCAAGAAATTGCAAGTAGATAAATAGGTACCACTTCAGTGGGAAGGTCTTGGTGTTTAGTCATGTGCCTTGGTGTTTAGTCATGCATCTTGGTGTTTAGTCATGCTGGCCACATGACCATGGAAATGTCTTCGGACAGCACTGGCTCTTCAGCTTTGAAAGGGAGATGAGCACCGCAACCCTAGAGTCAGATTCGACTGGCTTTCAAGCAAGGGAACCTTTACCTTTACTTTTCTCTACCTTAAGGAGTCTCAGAACAGTTTACAATCTCCTTTCTTTCCTCTCCCCACAACAGGCATCCTATGAGGTAGGTGGGGCTGGGAGAGTTCTTTTGAGAACTGTCCTTGAGAGAACAGCTCTGAAAGAATTTATGACTGACCAAAGGTCACACCAGCAGCTGCATGTGGAGGAGTGAGGAACCTGGTTCTCCACAATAGAGTCCCTTGATCTTAACCACTACACCATGCTGGCTCTCCTACCACTCACTGCTCAATTTAAAAAGCAATTGGAGAAAAATAATCAGAACCTCAAGCTCATGGAATTCATTTCATAGTTCTTTGGATTGTGGCCATTCCCCCCCCAAGTTCAGAGGAAGGAAGTCTCAGTTTAAGAAATCCAAATTACACTTAAAATCCAAGGGTGAAAGTTATGGCTAACTTGACACTTTCATGATATGAATTATGTATGACCAATCCCCTCCCCCCCCAACAAAAAACCCTGATGAGAGCAGTGTAAATCTCCCTATGGCATCTCCTGATGCTTAAGGGGTAGAAATTCATTACTAAAGCTGCATATTGTCAGATTCTTTCAGTGCTCCTTGAATCTATCATTAGTTGACATTTCCTTTGAAGTGGCTTGGATTATTGGGTCAAGTGCCACAGGGTTTCAAGCCCCCATCTACACCGAAGGTCCCAGTTGTGACTCTTTGTATGCCTGTATATGTAATCAGAGATTATTATTTTTAAAAAAAGACATGGTACATACATACATAAACTTTTATTGACATGTTAACAATCACAAAATGAGTAAAACAATTTGTCCGATTTTACATATTATGGATAAGATGTTTTATTCATTGTTTTATTCATACACATTTCTCAGACTCAAGGTACAAAATGTTACATTTTTAGTAAAGGTAAAGGTTCCCTTGCTCGAAAGCCAGTCGAGTCCGACTCTAGGGTTGCGGTGCTCATCTCCGTTTCAAATCCGAAGAGCCAGCGCTGTCCGAAGATGTTTCCGTGGTCATGTGGCCGGCATGACTAAACACCAAGGCGTACGGAACGCTGTTCCCTTCCCACCGAAGTGGTACCTATTTATCTACTTGCAATTTCTTGCTTTCGAACTGCTAGGTTGGCAGGAGCTGGAACTAGAGACGGGAGCTCACTCCGTCATGCGGCAACTCGGGTCTCGAACTGCTGAACTACTGACCTCCCACAGCCTGCAGTTCAGCGTCTTAACATTTTTACTGCTGCTTAAATTGCGTTCTGTTTATTTGTGACATTTTCCTCTCTATTAATGATGGCTGCATGTGCATTGATAAAACACTACAACCACTGAGCCACTGCCGCCCCAGGGCTAACTTGCTTCAAATAGCTTTATTGCAACTCTGAGCTTGCATTATCACCATCTAGGATATATTAAAAGATAAACACACAGGTTAGAAGTAATGACCCATTCCTGTTTCCCATTTGCGGGATGCAAATCTTACGGACTGTAGCCTCACCCAAGGGTTTGCCTCAGGGAGAGTCTCCCTCCCCAGGCACTGCCCCCAAATCTCCAGAAGTTTCCGAAGCTAGAGTTGGCAATCCTGCAATGCAAGCAGCATAAAGCTGGAAACATACATTCCCTCAAAGGAAGTATTCAACACAAGCAGGAAAATGGTGGCACTGTTTCATGTTCCTATGAGATACTAAAAGTGCTCCCTAACAGAGAAACTATTAGTGGAAATACAACACAGAGGCTCATATCCACACAGTTCTCTGTGGTGGCAATGCTAATGCCATGTTCTCATAGATCAATGTGTCCAGGGGTCATTTCGTAGAAAAAAAGCTAGGGGGACTCATTAGCATGACTCATTAGCATATGCCACACCCCCTGACATCACCGGAAGTGTGTCCTCCCCACAGCCGGCGGCGACCTCCAGCGGGCACCAGCAGGGAGCTCCAGGCCCCGCCCTCCCGCACCTCACCCGGGAGGATGGCGTCCCCCCGCGTC
>NW_015176202.1:0-4502 GCF_001447785.1 Gekko japonicus | reverse complement strand
GCAAACTATTAAGTTGACATTTCATTTCTTTAAGTCTCACTTCACTGCAAATGCATTTTCATGGGGGGAATAATTGGAGATTTATTTATTTTTTTAAAAAAGGGAACAGTTCATTGTTGATTATTTCTCTGAACAATTAAAAGCAGCTACTTGTTTATCAGACGCTAAGATGGAATGCATTTACAACATTGGAATCCGACAAAAGACAAACAACCGAAAACATCAATCACCATATTTAATCATTCAACTGCCACTCTATTAACGCTGGCTCAAAGCACCAAGCAGAGCAATCAGTGAACTTAATGACTCAGCCTTTAATGTTCTGAACATGTCGCATTAAGTGCCGTAATAGCACTGTGTGTGCAAAATGCACTATTGTTTATTGTCCTGGGGGGACCAATAAAGGCATTTTTGCTTGACTTTTTGTGCACATTTCAGTCAGTTCAGTGTTCAATCAACAGTCATTTTTTTTTCCTGCTAGAGTTGTCATTCCTTATTGTTGAATGTTTTGAATTGGATCACAAGTAGTCTGTGAATTCTTGCATTGCCACATAAAGGGGGAAGCCATTACCTCACCTAGGAAACTGTGGCCCACTCTGTATCCCATAATTCTGAGAACATGCCACAAACAGTTGCTGCCTAGGGAAGATGAATGCCACTCATCACGTAAACTGCCAAAAGCGGCACATACACTTGAAACACAGCTTATGCTAAACGCCGAACACATCACAACTATGGGTGAACAACTACTGAGAAAGATTGATACTGAGAGTGTGGTGGGTTAGATTTCTGAGCACATTATTTGCGAGGATTGCAGTATCAGAAGTCACAGCTGTCCTTTGTGGGTTTTCTTTCTTTCTTCATGATGCTTCATTAAGAGACAGGCACTTTGGTTCAGAATGACTTGCAAGACCGAAGTGAGGAGTTTCCTGCTTCAACAGTGATTGGACAGAAGAACTCCCCCTTCTCAGCTCCTCTGCCCAATAGCCCCACCACCACTTGGACAGCTGAGCTTCCATGGTTGTCTCCTTCCCAGGTCTGCTAGAACTACCATCAGGACTGCGAAGCGGCCAGCAACTGGCAGATCAACCTGGAGCTTTATGCCTCCTACGCGTACCTCAGCACGTCCTACTACTTTGACTATGATGATGTGGTTCTGAAGAATTTTGCTAAGTACTTCTTGCACCAGTCGCATGAGGAGTGAGAGCATGCAGAGAAAATTATGAAGCGGCAGAACCAGAGGGGGTGGTCGTATTTTTCTACAGGACATCAAGAAACCAGATCGTAATGACAGAGAGAGTAGGCCAACAGCAACGGAGTGTGCTTTGCACTTGGAGAAGAAGGTGAACTAGTCTCTATTGGAATGGCATAAAGTGGCAACTGACAAAAATGATCCCCATTTATGTGACTTCATTGAAACACACCATCTGGATGAGCAGGTCAAATCTGTCAGGGAGCTGGGTGATCATGTGACCAATCTGTCCAAGATGGGGGCACCAAAATTCCAGAATGGCAGAATAGCTATTTGACAACCACACCTTGGGACAATGAGAGAATGAGAACTAGAAGCCTGCCATTAATGCCTCACTGGGATTTGAGCTTTTGTTGAATGTTACATGTGTCTTCGGTTAATCCCTAACACTGTCCATGACTGTAAAAAACAAATACAGTTTCAGTTCACTTCAGCCACCATTTGCAAGTGGATTTTGCCATTTCACACAGTAAAATCCAGTTGCAAAGTGCTTTGAAAATGGATTGAAAGTGCATTATTTAGTGTGTGTGTGACGAGACAACAAGGCTTTCTGCTGGGGATACAATGGAGAAGGAAGTCTTCTTTGACCACCAAAACAGCTGTGCTGGGAATCACAAGACCTGCATCGACAAAAGTCATGTGGGACAAGGGCTGTAGTAGGGAGGGGAAGTTGGTGAGACTGAGTGAAAAAATGCAGGCTGGATCCAACCCATATTCTCTAGCAAGGAGATTTAAATGAGACTACCCTATCCCTATGTAAAAAACAACAACCCAGGAGCTGAATCTATTTAAGATAACATTAAGCAACAACTGCTGAAGGAAGAGGAACCAAAATTCCACTGACATTGATTGATACTGTTCTTCATAATTGTTATTTTTAAGGTTGATATCAGGATTTTTCATGCTTAAGTAAGAGCTGTGAGTACACCCCTCCCAGAGATTAGTAGGAATATATTAGCCAAATGGTCTCTGGCTGCCATGCCATCTCATGTTGTATATCTTTTCCTTCAAGACCATAAATTAATATCAACCAAGATTTGGTCAATGCCACTAATACAATCTGTTGTGAGACCTTGCATGTACCTATGTATGTTAGTGCTGTCAAGTCACAACCAACTTATGGTGACCCAGAAAGGGGGCTTTTAAGGTAAAAGAGAAGCAGAGGAGGCTTCCCATGGCCTTCCTCTATAGAGCCTTCCTTGATGGCCTCCCATCCAAGTATGGACTCTACTTAGCTTCCGAGACTGGGCTATGCCATGACGCCTTTTCTCCTAACATTATTTATGTCACTTCCTAATAAGTTCCGAGACTGGGCTATACCATGCCGCCTTTTCATTGTCTGGACTCACTGTCTGGACTGCAGAAACTTTATGGATTTTTAATCAACGTGTCAATTATCACTAATGTTAAGTGTATAATTTCAGTTATGGGATTGGGCTTTCTTACACTAGCTCTTTGTCAAACTCTTGCTCTTTAATTATAACAGATTTCTGACCCCTGTCTTAACATCAAGGCATTTTTTTTAAGGGATCTGTTTTAAAAGCCAGGTTGCAATACAGAGAAATACTGGGGGCAACAGAATGGTAAGAGGGAAAATGCTGCCTTTTGCACCTTTCAAAAGGGAGTCATGGCCGTGTGTAGGTGGAGGAGTGGGCTTATGGCTGCAAGCTCCCTTTCCTGACCAAACACTCATTTCAAAAGTCCGCATAGAGAACATTGGTTTGCATAACAATGTATGTGCACAGGACTCTCTATACATGTTTAGTAACCCTGAAAAAAGCAGTTTGATGCCATTTATATCACATCAGTGCACAGCTATTTAAAAAGGCATTCATTTTTACAAAGCAAAAAAAATTGATGTGAGCAAATAGAAAACGTTTGAAACCAAAGACTCACAAGGGTCAAGCAAATCAAAATGTGTGTTTGTGTGTGTGTGCTTGTGTGTGTGTGTGTAAAGTGCTGTCCAGTCATAGCCAACTTATGGTGACCCCATAGGGCTTTCAAGGCAAAAGACATTCAGAGGTGGTTTGCCATTGACTTCCTCTTCATAGCAACCCTGGAATTCTTTGGTGGTTTCCCATCTAAATACTAATCAGGGCCAACCCTGCTTAATTTCTGAGATCTGACAAGATTGGGCTAGCCTGGAACTAAACTAGAATGGTTGCAAAATTTGATCTTAGGGGTTCTTTCTGTGGTCCTCCTTTATTTCTCCTGGACGGAAAAACAACAACAAACCCTTCAATGACACCATCCTGATGACCAACAGCTAAAATCTTGGAGAAATTAAAAACACCAGAAACTTTGCTCACTAGATTTTCCATAGACCATAGTTCAAACTGAATAGCAGTCTAATGGGGGAGGACCCAGATTTGAAGACAAAATGTACCCTAGTAGGATTTTACCATCATCCGTACATGGTGGTGGTGGAAAGTGCCATCAGCTGATTTACGGTGACTCTGTAGGGTTCTCAAGGCAAGAGACATTCAGAGATGGCTTCACATTGCATGCCTCTGTGTAGCACCCCTGGCATTCCTTGGTGGTCTCCCATCCAAGTACAAACCAGGGTCAACCCTGTTTAGCTTCTGAGATCTGACAAGATCAGGCTAGCCTGGGCTATTCAGGTCAGGGTCACCCCTAAATATTACGCACATAAAATAAAAAGGTGAAAAATTGAATACTCTGCACTTTCTCCAGGGAGTTTAGGTTGACAATACCCTTTTACCCATTTTACAAGAATCCTGACAGAGATAGTCCGGAGGAGAGAGACTGATTGTCCAAAGTCATTCAGGCTGCGATCATATGCACAATTAGGCCTGACAATTAGGCACGAATGCCAGGCGGATTTAAAGGGACAATTAGGCACGAATGCTGGGCGGATTTAAAGGGAGTGACCAGACAGCAACATCTGGGAAGCGTCCCACAGTCGTTGGCAACCCGTTCTGCTCCACCGCAGAAGCGGAGTTAAAAGACACCGGGGGAAATCCAGTAGTAAACAGGTTGCGACGGGCCACGGACGGACCTTCCCCTGTCTGATCGGTCCAGTGCGCTCTCATGCCATCAGGATGGTCTGTGCTGTTGTCCCCCCCTTCTCAGTATTTGCATCATCGCAAACTCCATAGGGAGCCCTCAGTGCAGAGGTGCAATTCATCGATTCGTCATTTAAGCGCATGGGAAACAAATGGCAAAAAAAAGAAAAGACGACTCACCTGCAGTTGTGTCCAATCACACACTGACAGGCTGCACCCGCAGC
>NW_015176201.1:3344-14258 GCF_001447785.1 Gekko japonicus | reverse complement strand
AGGGTCCCAATGCTACCATAGGTGACACAAAATCCATGGCAGCACCCAACAAAGTGTCTGTGTGGATGTCGAAATCCCCATGACTACCATTTGTGGGAAACACTACACTCAATAGCAAGAGCAGTCTTAGTAATTCTGAGGACCTGGGTGAAAGTCCAGGAGGAGGCCCCAGAATCACTGCCACAACCCCTTCTGACCCCTCCCTCACCAGGGCCACCTCCCTGACAGGGCCAAGCAAGGGGCAGCCTTTGTCCCGTGTGATGTGGGCAGGAACCAGCTCTGGAAGCTGCCCAAGCCCTGAACAGGGTGGGTGCAGCCATTATAGTAGGGCTGCCACAAGTGAGCAGCCTGGGCCTCCTTTTCTTCTCTCCCCTGTGGGGGGGGGCATGGGAGGCAGGTGCTCTGGTTGCCCACTGGCTAAGACTGCCCCTGAGCTATTGCCAATGCATGCAAGAACCTTAACACTGCAAGAAGTGGGGCTTGTATGAACCAGTGTGTGCTGGCACACAAATCTTCTTCCGAATAGCCAACACACGCCTGACAGCTCCTCGAACTGGCCTTGAGTTTGTGAAGTTGATGGGAGTGATTCTGGGATTTCATCAAGTGGCACTCAAACCTATTTACTTGCAAGTAAGTCTCACTGAAAACAATGGAAGTTGCAACAATGGAACATACTGTCAAATAAATGGGCTCATGCTGCCAGATTGCTTTGTGATCCAAGCAGAATTTCAGCTCTGATTAATTCAGTTTTAAGCCAATTAGTCAAAGTAATTAAATGCACTGAAGCTGAAGTTTAACTTTAATTAAAATGCAAACAAAACAAATTAATCTATGTCAAAATTTGCCCATGCTTTCAAAGAGGTGCAAATTTGAATGTGAGTATTCATCAAAGAAAAAGAATACTGTTTAACCTCATTTATTCAGACCTCCCATAGCAAGCCTTCTATATACCAAGTCTGCTTCATGACCTTGCCTATTCTGGACACAAATTTCATGCTCCCTGAAGTGTCTTTACAAAAAAGAAGAAGAAGCTGTACTGTAGTTGAACTGGATTCATTAACTCTGAGAGCCCTATTGGTATCAAAGCTGGCTGATACAGTTCCTGTGTTTTCCAGTAATTTTCTGGTTTAACAGTTACAAAAGATGTGATATATTATCCTGTATTCACATTCCTTGCAAAAAATCCCCAACAAAACAAAACAAAACAACTCCCCACCAAAAAACCACACTCCTTTTATTCCCTTAATTTCAGTCCCCCAAACTGCTTTTTGTATTTCTCTTTAAAGACGGAGCTGGCTGTAAAAGTATTATTTCTCTTTTATCACCATAGCCTAAAATAAATGAAAAGGAGGTTTTCCATACTTAGATCACTTTGTCTGCGATCAGACAAGCTGTTTCATCCGATGTTATTGCTTCTCCCCTCTGGATTAAAAATGCTCATTCAGACAGTGATATCTGTCTCCCATTCCCCAGTTGTCAGTGCCCCATTCTCACCCCTGACTTTCCTGACATTGGAGAAAGTCCAATCTTCTGAACTCTCTCTTGCAAAATCAAACTGTTTGGGAAGTCAGATTGCACACTTCCGTCTGCATGCCATTTTTAAAAATTTAGTTAGCGAAGTGCGCATAAGCAGATCTTTGCCCCAGAGTTTTGAACCACCGCTTGTGCATTTCTGCATTCAAACATTCTGTCAGGATTGGGAGCCCCTGGGGGAATTGTTTTTGAGTGACAAATCCCCCCCCAAACCCTCTCTCCTGTTTCTTGGGGTTGGAAAGCCATAGAAATAGGGCCGAGTTAGGCTCCCATATCAGAAGGGAACCTGGGAAGGCTGGCATCCCTAATTCAAGGAGACTTGGGTAAAGCTGTTTGAGAGCATCCCATGACTGACACAAGAGTAAATGTACTGAAGTCAATGGGGCTACTCTCATGTAAATCTGCATGATGCTTACACTCCCCCCCCAATGTATTCCAAGGAAGAAAGGTAAAGCGAAGGAGGCTGAGAGGGGCTGCAGTATTTGGCAGAGGAATCACAAAGCTGTCAAAACGGAGTGGTGCTTTGAATGACCACTTCTGCACATGTGTGAAAGACAATTTTTAAAAAGGATGCTTGCCTGACTGCCCACTTCGTGGTTACCACACAGCAGTAATCTGAATGGTCAAACATGGAGTGAGCGTGCCATGAGGTGGGTTAAAAGTGGCTTGTTTGGACAAACCTCTCTGGAACAAATAGCACTGGATAAAATAGAGGCACAGCCAGATCGCGCCAAGCTAGTCTGACCACAGCCTTTGTGTGTCCATTATATCCAGAAGAGTCTCCTACACATATCTGAATTTCACCCACTGCTACTTGACCCACCTGTCCACCCAGGAGCCTGAGGAGATAACCTCTTTGCTCATCCAGGTCTCTTGGATCTTTGAGTTTAATTTCCAATGCATTATGTGTGTGTGAGTGAAACAATGCATAACTATTAATATGAAAATAAACCATTAATGAGCTTACTATTAAGGGTTCAGCCACATGAGCCAAAGGCTGGTGAATGTATTGAGGAAGTGCAAGCTGTGAAGAATACAAAAAAAATGCAAGATTTATGCAATGGCTGATTTTTAAAAAAGCAGTTGATCACTCGGATCAGTCCTAACCAAGAAGGACCAGTTTATGCAGGAATCAACTTGTCAAATTTGTATATGAACTGTACCATTTTAGATTTCAGGTGAGGGGTTGAATGTATCAATGGTACTCTGTGAATGTGTGTGTGTGTGTGTGTGTGTAAACTAAGACAGGAGGGCCTGGCGGGAGCTGGTCCATGGGGTCGCGAAGAGTCGGACTCGACTGTGCGACTGAACAACAAGTGTGTAAACTGCCTATATGTAGAAAATAAACTTCTTCAGAAAAAGAATTTGTCTAGGGCTGCCATCATCCAGGTAAGTCCTAGGGGTCTTCCAGTATTGCAGCTGATCTCCAGACAACAGGGATCAGTTCCCCTGGAAAAAAAATGGCTGCTTTGGAGGGTGGACTGTATGGCATTGTACCTCAGTGACGTCCCTCTTCTGTTGAAGCTCTGCCTTCCCTAAACTTCACCCCCAACCCTAGAGTTGGCAGCCTTATATTAATCCTAGCTTTCTGCCAGACATGATTTTTTTTTCTGCATTCAGGGAGGGTTTTCCCCCCTGTAGGGAATCAACTATTTGGTCACCCTGCTGTACACACACATGCGCGCGCACACACATGCTTTCTCTTGCTCTGTAGAAGAAATGGACCAGGACTGGAAGGAAAAGACTGTTGCTGCAAGCTGTGTTCATTTTACTTCATCTTCATTACTAGGATTTAAATCATATAAACTATTAAATGCACTTCAGGGTTGATATATATATATACATAAAATATTCTGTTAAAAGAAATATTTGCCCATAAGCATTCTTTGAAGCGTTCCTGGTAGTTTAATAGTAACAGTGATAAAGCTTATATAAGGACAGGCTATTTTTCATGGGCTGGATGTGTAGCAAGCCTTCCTTGTCTATGCAATTTCTGCCCTCAATCTGAAATATACTGTGAAGAGGGAGATGGAGGTGAGTACAGCAGAGACAGGCCATTTAGAGCAGGTGTGCAGTCAAGGTACTCCTGTTTCTTTTCTGCAGGGGACAACTTTAGCTCTTAGCATGAAACGTTTTGACACATAGTGACTATATGCGAATGTCTTACACAACCACAACCTAGAAGCCTGTGGAAGAATAAATAATGGCATCCAACATGTTATGTCAGGTTTGTATCTAGGGTCACAGATGATAATGGAAATGTCAGTTATCACTCTGTCCCAAGTTTATATTTTTTGGTGACATGATTTCCATCTCTACCCATTTACAAGGGTGAGAATACACTTTGGCTCTCTGGGTTTCTGCTGGGGAGCACAGCAGACCAATCTGTTATTCTTAGTGGAACAGTGAAATAACTGAGTCATTTAAGGAGCTTCTTCTGTCTCAGTCCATTGTGATCAATATCCCCAAAGCCTCCCTTCAAAGTGTTCGCTTGCCACCTTTTGGTTTGCTGAGGGAGGGACACACACTACAAAGTGTTCTTTAAAGGATTTGGCAAGATTCTTAGCAAGAAGAATGTTACATAACAGTTTTTACAGTTGCCTTGTAAATGATTTTCTTGACCCACAGCAAAAGGGCTTTGGAATGACATGAACAAACATTAGTGTTTGTGTTTTTATGTTAACTAGCATATTCACAGTGCTCATATAACATACCCACTTGGGTCTGCTGTGGTTCACTCACAAGAACAAGTCATGCAGGCACAAATGCCATTAATTCCTAACAGTGTTTCTAATGAAAGGCGTGCGTGTGAGTGTGAGGAGTTAGTGGTTGCATGTGTTCTCTTCAATCCTATGTCAAAAAGGGACCACAAATGATCGTACCCACATTTATTTTCTTTGTTTTTTAAAAAACATAGCTAGAAAATTTAGGGCAGTTTGACGACTGAATAGGTTGCAAGGCTCAATGGTATAGTCACAGTAAGCTAAAACAAGGACAGGCAGCCCAAGATAGTAAATATTCTATGAAATGACTGACAGCTGCATCCTATCTCTTCAAAAACTTTCATGTTTTGCAGCTGAATTTTAGGAAGGGGATAATTTTTTATCCTGGTGTTACTGATTCCTGGTTATTTTTTCCAAAACTCTCCCTGGGTATTTCTTTGGGACCCAAAAATTCAGAACCATTTTTCCAGCCCTCCCAATTCCCGACTGTTGCAATCATCTCCAAAAGCCCCACCTCTCCTCCACGGCTTTGAACCAATCCTTGTGATCAGGCAAATCCAAGTGACTGTCAGCCAGTTGGAGACCATGGAACTCCACTGGATCGGAGGGGTGAACAAGACCGTTTAAGAAGAGAGGACAATAAACCTTCTAAACTGAGGTTAATATTTTGGACAAATGAAGCAAGAATCTCACATCAGTGTTTATTTACTGTCGTTTGGCAAGATACAAAGTATTCAACCCTTAGGGAAAAGTTCGCAACTACTGGTCGCAGTTCAGAGTCATTTAACCCATTTAAGTTGAAACGTTCCATACATAACACCTGTGTTGAATACTTATATATTTTTTTCTGTTAAATAAAATGTGTTGTTTTACATTCACCCGTGTCTTATTGGTCCATTCAAATATTTAGTAAAAGGGGGATTAAAATTTACCTCATAAATTAATGCAATATTGTTATAAAAGTATCTGAGGAAAAGACCCGTGGGGATACACAGTTTACAAGCTACTAAGATGTCATCATAAACCCATGTCACCTGTTCTCATGAATGTGGGTGACTGGTGATTCAAAGACAAAGAGAGGTTAGTGTGAGGGAGGGGCAATTTTAGAAAGGATCCAGACAACATAATGCTAAACATTATAAAACCCTTGAGCTTAGAGTATAGTTGCCTCAGAGCCTTATCTTACTCAGCCTCTTCCTGCAAACCCCTTTGGTGGGATGGCTTTACTGCCCTGTAAATGCAAGGATAGAGTCTCCCCAGACTTCCCCTACCAGCTTACAGCCAAGTCAAGAAGCTGGGGCAGAAAGTTGCTAATTGCTCCTCTCTGGTAGCGTGACACCACCTTGGGTAAATCTGTCCTTCTCTGTCTCTCTCCTAGTGTTGCCTGAGGCTGATGCTCCCCCCCCATCAAATCACAGCTGACTTACGGCAACCTCGTAAGGTTTTCAAGACAAGAGATGTTGAGAGGTAGTTTGCCATTGCCTGGCTCCATGTCATGACCCTGTTATTCCTTGGAGGTCTCCCATCCAAAAGTTAGTCAGGTTTGCCCCTGCTAGGCTAGCCTGGGTTATCCATGTCAGGGCTACAGGGATGTATTCCCGGACTTAAACAACTTTGTTACTACAAGGCACAAACTCAGGGTAGCTATAAGAGTGCTATAAGAGAGGTTCTAGGTACAGCTAATCAAAATAAAGAAAAGTTACTGGCTAGTTACTTACAATCATTGAAACATCTGGTCTTTGCTGGTTGCATGGTCCCCCCCCCCAGGTACATGAGCATGAGCAAGTCTGCTTCTCTCAACAACAGCAATGACCCCCCCAAAAAAACCCTCCAACAGCCCAAAGCCCCCAAACAAAGGAACAGCTCCCTTTTTCAGAACCCTCCCCATGTGGACTCTTAGGGCCTTAGCCAATCTGGTAGGGTTGCTGGGTCTGGGTTGGAAAATATTTGGAGGTGGATCAGGAGAGGGCGGGCTTTCGGGAGGGGAGGGGCCTCAGCATGGTACAGTGCCATAGAGTCCACTCTTCAAAGCAGCCATTCTCTCCAGGGGAGCTGATCTCTGTCAGCTCGGGATCAGTTGTAAAAGCAGGAGATCTCTAGGCCCCACCTGGAGGCTGGCAACTCTACAATCTGGGTACCAGGTCCTGGGGCTCAAGCCTGCCAGAACTTGGACCCTCCAATCCAGAGCTGTTAACACATTAAAAGTGGGTTGTCAAACATATGGCTCAGGGGCCAGAACCAGCGTGTCCAGGCCTGTTATCCAGCCTGGGAGCAAGAAGAGAAGAAGAAGAGATTGCATTTATACCCTGCCCTTCACTTGGAGTCTCAGAGCGGCTTACAAACTCCTTTCCCTTCCTCTCCCCACAACAGACACCCTGTGAGGTAGGTGGGGCTGAGAAAGCTCTTTCCAGAACTGTCCTTGAGAGAACAGCTCTGACAACTATGGCTTGCCCAAGGTCATCCAGAAGCTTTAAGTGAAGGAGTGGGGAATCAAACCCGGTTCTCCCAGATTAGAGTCCATGCACTTAACCACTCCACCAAAGGAGGGTGGTGGTGGCAGTGACAAGAACAGCAAAAAGACCCATGTCAGGTCAGCTGGCTAGAGGCCTCCCCCTTCCTTCCTTTCTCAGCTGGGCCAGGCTCCTGTCAGAGGTGGCGGGTCACAGTGTCCATGCATGCTGGTCCTCCCTCTTTACTTCAACAGCAGAAACTTCCTTTGCCACTGTCGCTGCCACCTTTTGCTCTTTCTAGTAGTCCCAGAGGGAGCAAAACACATGTGGAAAGCCCCCCCCCAAAGCAATAGGGACAAACGAGTGACAAAAATGAGAATGCGGAAGAGCCCATAGTCATCTAAGTAATGTATTGGCAGGGGAGATGCCCCCCCCCCACATTTATGTGGTGATTCATTCATCCCTGGGCCATGTTTTCGTATATATTCCCACCATTTGGTATAATCTTTTTGAGGAAAAACAAGGTTATTTGTATGCGTAAGTACAATTCTTATTGCTCACAAGTATACCAGCAGAGAGGATTTGGAAATGGGGCATCAGTTCTTGGGCGGCTTTTTGAGGACAGGCCAGGTATGTTTCATGAAGATGATCCTTTTTATGCTTTTTAGTCTGACAAGAGGTATTTGGATGGTATTTGAATTTCCCATTCAGACCAACTTAACAAATAAAGATAGTGCTAAAATGTGTGCTAAATAGTGCTCAAATGTGCTTGTGTTCCAATGCAAATGCAAAATGTTCTATAATTAGACAGGCACGGGGGGGGGGCAGTATCATCAGCTTCTAAGCCTGGTTAAATGGTATTTTGGGGAATGACTCCTGGTCCTTCTCTGGCCAAGCAGTCAGCTGCAGCATCTTAGTTGCCTCCCTATGAAATATGCTGGCTAGATGGAGTGATTAATGATATACCACACCAGGAGGAACCCCTTCACCCCCAAACCCAATTTGTTAGCCAGCTCCAGGTCACTGAGGACAAGTACATTCCATGGAGATCACCTCAGTTCCCCCAGCTGTCTTTTGGGGAGGACCCATGCAAAAAGCACATGCAATGGTCACTCAGATCATGGGCTGATACCCAATCCAGAACAATGAAGTGTGCTAGGGCTAGCAGCTTTCTCAGGCCAGTGGCTGGGAGATATCCAAGGAATGCAATGGGAACATGACTCTGCTGGAGCACTGCCAGGGGCCTGGGGATCATATGCCTACATGATGCTTAATATGCAATATGCTTCCTTTAGCATTGGTTGCCAAGCTGGGCCCTCATGTGTGGGTTTAAAATCTGAATTAGGAAAGAATGCAACCAAGGAAAGTCTGAAGAGTTATGAGAGGCTTTTCTATGGCATGGTATGAGCTGGCTCACAATACCCCTTGAATTTCTCAGTCGCTCGGCATGTAGAGTGCCTTTTGGCTGTAGGTCCATAGCAAATGTTGCAACTTGCTAAAGGTTTGCCCTGAACACTATTTGCTCATTTTCTTACAACTCAATCTGTGTGTGTGTGGGAAAGAATAAGAAAGTTGGCTGTCTTCTCTTCTTGTCAGCAAATGTTGGCTGACAGGCTGGCTGCTTTGCCAAGACTGGCATCCCCAAAGCAATGATCACGTGCTCTTGGTAAAGATGCAGGGCCAGCTGTGGCTATTTTACATAACAAAAGATCATTGGAATTTAAATATTTTCTCATTGTCAAGTGCACCCAGTTTACTCTGTTTTACTTAATCCTCACACCCCAATGTACTTTGGTTCAAATGCAGACTACAATGAAAAGTTGAGAGGGCTGAAAATTGGCAGGAGCTAAGCAATTGAGGAGAAGTGTTTTAAAAGCAACTATTTCCCAGAGCTTTGTCCGAAGCATTTTTTTTTAGCTTTCACTATACCTGGAGTAGCTGTGTCTATTGGAATTTTGTAGGACTCTACTACAGTATCTCTGCCACTAGACATTTCAATATTTAAATATATGTAAATGTGGGAGCTTTGTTCCTATAAGAGGTTTGTTTATGAGGGAGCCAAAGCTTCCTGGGTTTGGGAAAGAGAGACCCAAATCTCCACACAGCCAGATTGTTGCTGGAATGTTATCTGTAAAGTTTTGTTATTTTGCATGAACATTTCCTTTTGGAGAAACATTACTGGAACAATTTTCTTTCATGTGCAATGAAAATATTTGCTTGTAGCTGGGTATTCCTGCCTAAATGGCCTAGTGTTCATGGTACACTGGAATAATTTCCCATGAACACAAGATACAATATAAATCATAACCTGTCAGAGATAATGTGCATGTTTGCCATGCATGGGGATACTTTCTAGCATTTCCAATGGAAGGATCTCAACAACCAGGGTGAGGAAGATTGTGGTTTTGGTGATAAGCTGGAAGTCACAGGTTATATGGACCAGTGATCTGATTTAATATAATAAAACTCCTTATAAAGTTATGAAAAAGGGTCATAGAATCATAGAGTTGGAAGGGATCCCCCAGGGTCATCTAGTACAACCCCCTGAACAATGCAAGAAATTTATAAATACCCCCCACAAAGACTCAGTGACCCCCTGCTCCATTCCCAGAAGATGACAAAAAACCTCCAGGATCCTGTGCCAAACTGGCCTGGAGAAAAATGGCTTCCTGATCCCAAAGTGGAGATCAGCATTTCCCTTGGCATGTAAGAAAGGGCCACAGGAACTAAGCACTGATGCAACCCTTCCTGCCCTCCCTCTCATGATCTGCCTAAGTTCACACAGTCAGCATTGTTGTCAGATGGCCATCTATCCTCTGCTTAAAAAAAACTCCAAGGAAGGAGAGCCCACCACCTCCCAAGGAAGCCTGATCCACCCAGGAACTGCTCTAACTGTCAGGAAATTCTTCCTAATGTTTAGCCAAAGACTCTTTTGATTTAATTTCAACCCACTGGTTCTGGTCCGACCTTCTGGGGCAACAGAAAACAACTCTGCATCATCCTCTATATGACAGCTTTTCAAGTATTGAAGATGGTTATCATATCACCTCTCAGTCATCTACATGTTCCAACTTGTCTATATCCTTCTTAAATTGTTGTGCCCCAAACTGAACACAATACTTAGGTGAGGTCTAACCAGAGCAGAGTAAAGCAATACCATCACTTCACATGATCTGGACACTACTTCTGTTGATAGAGCCCAAAATGGCATTTGCCTTTTTAGCTACTCCCAATTTAGTATAATCAGCAAATTTAATAAGTATTCCCTTTATACCTTCATCCAAATCATTGATAAAGATGTTGAACAAAATAGGTCCTAGGACAGATCCCTGAGGCAGTCCAAGAGGATGAGGAACCATTAACAAGCACTCTTTGGGTACAATCTGTCAACTAGTTATAGATTCACCTAACAGTAATAGGATCCAAACCTCATTTTACCAATTTGTCAACATTTTACCAACTTGTCAACAAGAATATTATGTGGAACCTTATCAAAAGCCTTACTGAAATCAAGATAACCTATGTCTACAGCATTCCCCTGATCCAGCAAGGCAGTAACTTTCTCGAAAAAAAGAGATAAGGTTAGTTTGACATTATTTGTCCTTGAGAAACCCATGCTGGCTCTTAGTAATCACAGCCATCCTTTCTAAATGCTCAATGACTGACTGTTTCATAAAACTTTTCCAGGTAGTTGGTAGTTACTTGAAACCTCCTTTACCCCCTTCTTAAAGATGGGGACAACATTTGCCCGTCTCCAGTTTTCTGGCACCTCACCTGTTCTCCAAGAATCCTCAAAAATAATGGACAGAGGCTCAGAAATTACGTCTGCAAGTTCTTCTGGTACCCTTGGATGCAGTTCATCTGGCCCCAAGGACCTAGTTTAATTTAAAGAAACTAGGTGTTTATGTACTATGCCGATCCTAGGCAGCAACTCCCTTCCCTCATCATGTGTTCTGTTTTTCACATCTTGAGCACTGTTTCCCTTGCAAGGGAAGACTGAGGAAAATTAGGAATTGAGCAGTTCTGTCCCCTCTTCATCAGCTGTTACAATTTCACTTTCCTGTCCTTGCAATGGGCCTACCATCTCCTTGCTCTTTTTCTTATTTTGAACATAAGAAAAGAACCCCTTTTTGTTGTTTTTAGCATTTCTTGCTAGCCTAAGGCCCCTGCCACACGGGGGGGGGGGGGGGACAGCACCAAAGGGCGGC
>NW_015176201.1:0-2522 GCF_001447785.1 Gekko japonicus | reverse complement strand
CTGTTACAATTTCACTTTCCTGTCCTTGCAATGGGCCTACCATCTCCTTGCTCTTTTTCTTACTTTGAACATAAGAAAAGAACCCCTTTTTGTTGTTTTTAGCATCTCTTGCTAGCCATAGGCCCCTGCCACACGGCAGGGGAAAGGCGCTTGAAGGCGCGGCTTTTAAAAGCCGCGCCAACGTTGACACGGCGCAGCGGGATCTCACGGATCCGCCGTTTCTCCCCGGCGCGATCAAACGCCGGGGAGAAAACACGGCCCTAACCGGGGGCCGGCTGAACTGCGCATGTCTGAGCATGCGCAGTTTGTCTCCGGCCCGGGGTTGTGCCGGCGCGTCCTTGCGCCGGCGATCAAATGGCGAGGAAGAGGCGCCGCATCCACTTGAACCACCGAGATAGGTGGTTCAGTTTGAGGCGCGGTTTCCCTGAATAGAGACAGTTCGGGGACGGAATCACGGCGCTTTACAGATGTTGTGGTGAGATCGCGCCGGTTTGAACCGCCCCCGAACTGTCCTGCTCCCGGGCCAAATCGCCTCGTGTGAACGGGACCTAAGTGAGCTTTAGCTTTCCTAACTTTCTCTCTACAAGCACTGGTAATTTGTTTATATTCATCCTTGGTTATAAGGCCCTCCTTCCACTTTCTAAATGAGTCTTTTTTATTTCTCTAGGCTTTAGAAAGCTATTTATGGAGCCACCTTGGTTTCTTTAGGATCCTCCCATTTTCCCTTCTCATAGGAATCGTTTGTGATTGTGCCTTCAGTATTTTGCTTTTAAGAAACTCCCACCCCTCCTGAACTCCCTTCTCCTTAAGTATTTCTGACCACGGGACCAGCATAACTTTAAGTTTGTCAAAATTTGCTTTCCTAAAGTCCAACCCATATGTCTGATTACGTACAGCTTTTCCCTTCCCCAATTCCAAAATTACATGGTCACTACTACCCAATGTGCCCACTATTTTCACCTCATCAACAAGTTCTTCCCTGTTGATGAGAATCAAGTCCAAGATAGTAGATCCCCTTGTTTCGCTCTCTACTTCCTGGAAAATGAAGTTGTCAGCAAGACAAGTCAGGAATTTATTTGACCTTTCATTTTTAGCAGAGTTGGACTTCCAACAGATATCCAGGTATAATTGAAATCTCCCATGTCCACTGTGTCCTATCTCTCTGAGTATTTTGTAATCTGTTCTAGGAGTGTCATCCAAGGCTTCTGCCTGGCTTGGTGGTCTATGGCAGACCCCCCCCAACATAATATCACTATTATTTCTTTCTCCTTTTATTTTTACCCAGAGACCCTCAACTGGATTTCCATGCTCAATTCATGTATTTCCTCAAAAGTATATACCTCCTTTACATATAATGTGACTCCTCCCCCGTTTTTTTTATTTGTCTGTCTTTTTTAAACAAGTTGTATCTCTCAATCCTAATATTCCAATTCTGAGTGTCATCCCACCAAGTTTCAGTAATGCCTAACAGTTATAGCTGGATGAAGAATCTCATGCTTTGCATCTGCAAGGTCACAGGTTCAGTCCCTAAAATCTTATTCTTTTCTTAAATTTCTAGACTGCCTTTCAACAATCTGGTCCTCAAAATGATTCACAATACAATTTAAAAACTAACAAAACAAAATAAAAAATAATTAAAACAAGAACTAACAAACACGCTTTGGTACAGATCATACCCAAAACAGGTTTGTGGGAAATCGGAAAGGGAAGGTGCAGATTTCTGTGCTCCCCAGTCAACATCTGGACCACATCTGGTGTTGTTTTCTCTCCCACCCACCATTCTCCCTGCATACAAAGTGCTGGGGGAGCTTTTGCTGTTTTTTTTTTTAAGTTATAGTAGTAAATATATATTTACTAGCTTTTATTGTAAAGACGTTTGGTCTAAATTATCTTGTAATTATATGTAATGCATTTTATAGTTGCTGTTTGTATGTTTGGCTTAAGACCTCGGGTCAATGAAGCTAATAAATGAAAAATGGAAATGGAAGTAAATATATTGCTAGCATTCAAACATATAGTGATGTAGAAACTTTTAAAAAATGATAAATAAAAACCCTGCTGGGGACAAAGCAAGAATAATGAGTACAAGGGGAAAGAATGGAGAATCACCCCATGCAGAGGCTGTGTGCCACAGCGAGTGTCTTTGCATTCTTGGGGCAATGAGACCAAATTAGGAATTGCCCCAGTGCTGAAGCAACTAGAGTTGTTTGTCATCAGCATGCTCCAGATCTCTAGATGGTCTCTCTCAGCAGCTTTATGCAGATGTTAAAAATTAGTGGAGACAAGACCAAGTCCTGTTGTATCCTGTAAGTTAAGGGCCATGGGCCTGGATGGTCCCCTGGCACCAACATCTGGTACTCACTTTCCAGGAAGGAATGAAGCTAATGAAACACAAGCCTCTTGGGTTCATCCTTGTCAGGCAGCAAAAATCATACCATGGTTAATGGTACTGAAGCCACTAAGAAGCCTAGGAGGACCAGCAAGGGCACACTTCCCTATTGGTCAAATGCCATAGATAATCT
>NW_015176200.1:7033-13509 GCF_001447785.1 Gekko japonicus | reverse complement strand
ATAAGGCAGACTAATCATCCTGTTGGTGGATCACATAACATCTCAGGTACTGTTCCAACGTGGTGTTGGTGCATTCTGTCTGCCTGACTGGGGCTGGTGAGCTGACAACAGATGCACCTGGGAAGTATGGTGGATGCACGATGCAACAGATGCACGAAAAGGGAAGTATGGTGGAAAACATGGCAGTGGTTTGACGAGGTTAATCCTCCGGTCCCCTAGGTCATCTTTCCTTACATTCCTTCCTTCCTTTCCTTGTCAGAAAGGGTAGGTTAGATTAGGCTATTAATGTTGCTAATGCTCTTAATGTTATCAGTGTTATAAAAGCTATTAATGGTGTTGATGTAATTAATGTTATCAATATTTTCATTAATGTTATATATTAATATAATTGATGTTGCTAAAGTCGTTAATCTTGTTAATATTGAATTATGGAATTAGCACACTGCTGCATCGTAGGACTTTGATATTGGATTTGTAATCAGTTATTTGTGTTATAATTTATATTGTGGGGGGCCGAGGTGGCTCAGTGGTTAAGACGCTGAACTGCAGACCAGAAGGTTGGTAGTTCAGCAGTTCGAGACCCGAGTGCCACATGACGGAGTGAGCTCCCATCTCTGGTCCCGTCTCCTACCAACCTAGCAGTTTGAAAGCAAGAAATTAGAAGTAGCTAAATAGGTACTGCTTCGATGGGAAGGTAACAGCGTTCTGTGCACCTTGGCATCTAGTCATGCCGGCCACATGACCATGGAAATGTCTTCGGACAGCCCTGGCTCTTCAGCTTGGAAACAGAGATGAGCACCGCCCCCTAGAGTCGGATTCGACTGGCTTTCGAGCAAGGGAAACCATTACCTTTAATTTATATTATGTATTGTGAATTTTGAATGTTGAAATGTTGAAAATATTTTCTTAGTTTGTATGTTGAAAGGTTTTTTTTAAAAAAAAAATCTCTGTTTTCCAAGCCTGCCACCTCCACTTCCAGATCCAGCAGCAAGAGCAGCATGCAGAATGTTTAAATGCAGCCGCCAATCCTGGGACCAAAATTTTCTCCCCCCCTCCCCGTGTGCAGGTCACGACAGTTTATAAACAGGGAGGCTCTGCTGTTTAAGCTGACCAGAAAGCTATCCGTGTTCACTTCTATCAAAGCCCTGCTTCTTATTCTCAGGTAGTTAGATGCGGCCAGATTGTGGGCTGGTGGGCGCAAGGTGCTCTGAATGCGCCAAGGTGTAACTTCCCTTGACTTATTCTGAAAGATAGCCCTACGACATACCCGAGAGATGGTTGTCCAGCCTCCGCTTGAAAATGTCCAGTGAAGGAGCATCCCGAGGCAGTCTGTTTACAGCGGACGGGCTCGGACCATTTCTGGACAATGATGCCATCATTTTTAACAACTTAAGACCGCCTGATAAAAGGAAGCACTTTATTGTTTACTGTTGATTGTAATGTTATTGGATTTTATTGGATTTTATATGATTTAATGTTCGGGCTATGCCCCTTGTAAGCCGCCCTGAGCCCGCTTGCGGGGAGGGCGGGGTAAAAATACTTAAATAAATAAATAAATAAATAAATAAGACTTGGATTCCAACCCTCTCACCATCCTGGTTGCCCTCTTCTGGACACACTCGAGCTCGTCAACATCCTTCCTAAAATGTGGTGACCAAAACTGGACACAGGACTCCAGGTGAGGCCTGACCATAGCAGAACTACCACCTCCCGTGATCTGGACACAAACTGGTGTCCGAATGGGCGGCGGGCGGACGTGATTGATGCTTAATCCTCTCATTGTGTAAGTCCTTTTGTTTTACAGTGAAGAGTACGTGCAGCATCTGGTGCAGGTGAGGGGAGGGAAAGGTGCCTGCATGATGGAGAAGACGTCTTTCTATGGCGTCTTTGCAGGAATGCCCAGGCTTTCTTCGCAGAGCACAGCTCCTTCGTCGTGAACGGTTGCTGGCTGCTGCGTGCTTCTGGTGCCAGGGAGGTTGGTTTGCCTCCTGCAGGGATGCAGGGGTGAAAGGCATCGGGTATTTCATGGGTCCATCGCCTGGCTTGGCACACTGCTTCGGAGTGAGGCTTCCCTTAGCTGGGCACGTGCCTATAGTCCAGGAGGTTGGCACCAGTTTCTGTCTGCCACTCCGTCCAATACCCTGGCACACTTATTGTACAGTCCAGCTTACAGCTAGTCCATAGCCCTTATAGATGCCACGCCAGGCTCTTGCAGGGCAACAAATACCCATCTTTTAAAATATAGAGAGAGCCATTTTATTTATTTCATTTTTATTAATTTAAGTTAATTTATACCCCGTCCTCCCTGCAAGCGGGCTCAGGACGGCTTACATAATTGGTCTATAAATGGCCATTCATTCACATACAAACAATTTACAATGCAATAACAATAAAACAAGAATTTCATAAAGTGCTAGGCTGGCATGCTGGAATACCATACAACCAGACAGATGCCACTCAATGATCTTCCTGAGCACAGTGGTAGCAGCCAGATGTTAGCACTATGGGCCGGCTCGTTGGTAGTAGTGGGGGCGGCTCCTAGTTGAAAGCCTGGTGGAAGAGCTCCGTCTTGCAGGCCCTGCGGAACTGCCTAAGGTCCCGCAGGGCCCTGATCTCCTCCGGGAGCTCATTCCACCAGTATGGAGCCGCCACTGAAAAGGCCCTGGCCCTAGTCGTGGTGAGCCTGGCATCCTTATGACCTGGTAAGGCCAGTCGGTTCTAAGACCCTGACCTCAGTTCTCTCTGGGGTATATATGGGGAAAGGCAGTCCCTCAGGTATGTCGGAGCCATGACCATTTCACATAACAAGTCCTCCCTCTTCTTCATAGAGTCATCAACAGGCAGAGTAGCCCAGTCCCCTTTAATAATCACCCCTCACTCAGACACGGCACAGAGCTATTGGGGCTGGGAACTCAAACACTGCTTCATTCACACACCACCACCATTTATTCATATCCTAAAATGCATATAGACCAAGATTAGCTTGTGTACATGTGTGTGCTTCTTTCCCCACGGCAACCAGCCCACAGGGCTGAACAAGCAAAGAGTTAACTTTTATTTCCTGTTTGAACATAACATTGGGGTAGATCACGTAGAGGTAAGAAAGCTTTCAGTTGAATTTTTGAATGGTTTCCCTATTCCAGCTTCTGGAATCCTTTGTTACAAACTGACCCCTTTTCCGGTGGGAAGCTGTGTTAGCCTGAAGCAATAGAACAAAGTTTGGCTCCAGTGGCACTTTTAAGAACAACAGCATTTAATTCTGGGTGTAAGCTTTTGGGTGCATGCACACTTCTTCAGATATCTGAAGAAGTGTGCCAGCACATGAAAGCTTATACCCAGAATTAAACTTTGTCGGTCTTAAAGGTGCCACTGGTGTCAAACTTTGTTCTGACCCTTTTCCAGTCAGCTTTAAGCTGCTCTTCTCTACAGCCCCACTCGGTCAGCCTCTCTCCCAACTCCCCAACTCTCTTTACTGCTGTTTTCAACTGTCCCTCTCACTAACATTCTGTCAGCTCCTATTGGTCACTCTTAGGAAGAGGCTGAACCTAACCTGTCTCTCACAGGGAGGCTGAAATGCAGTCTATCATTTATGCAGTGCATCATTTAAAAGGACAGCTTTTGTTCTCTCTTTCTCATCACAAGAGCAGAAAACCATGGGATTCTCTCATGTGAAAAAAAAGGAACCCTTGCACAATTTTTAAGTTGAAAAATAGCACTGGGCAAGGGGGATTCTGAGAGGCAAACTGATCATGTAGGACAGAAAAGAGAAGAAGAAGAGAAGAAGAGATTGGATTTATACCCCGCCCTTCACTACCCAAAGGAGTCTCAGAGCGGCTTACAAACTCCTTTCCCTTCCCCTCCCCACAACAGATATCCTGTGAGGTAGGTGGGGCTGAGAGAGCTCTCGACAGAAACTGCTCTTTTTCAAGGACAGCTCTTATCAGAACTACGGCTTGCCCAAGGTCATCCAGCAGCTGCAAGTGGAGGAGTGGGGAATCAAACCCAGTTCTCCCAGATTAGAGTCCGCGCACTTAACCACTACACCAAAGAGCAATGTTTTGCCTGCTCCAACCCACACCATCTAGCATCCCCTGAAGAGGAAAGCCCCTTTTGAAAAGATAATTTGGGATACGGTTGCCAACCTCCAGGTGGGACCTGAAGATTTCCCAGAACACAAACCGATCTCTAGACCAGTGTTCCCTCTAAGCTGAGCTGGTGTGAGCCAGCTCACAGTTTTTTAGCCTCCAGCTCACAGATTTTTGCTCTAGCTCAGGAAGGATGGCCTCAAAGCAAGCTAATTTATGCAGCAACCAAATGACTCACTCACAACTTCAATGCCCGTAGCTCACAAAGTAGGATTTTCGCTCACAAGACTCCACAGCTTAGAGGGAACATTGCTCCAGACTAGAGATACCAATTCCCCTGGAGAAAATCCCCCTGGATATCAATTCCCCTGGAGAAGATTTCCTAAAGCACTAACTGATCCCCAGACTACAGATATCAGTTCCCCTGGAGAACATCAATTCCCCTCCCCAAACCCTCGGTCTCCACCCCTAAATCTCCAGGAATTTCGCAAGCCAGTGTCCACGACCACACTTTTGGGGTGTTACTGTCTGCTAAAGCTTTTGCACTTGACAAATGGGTGTGCGCCTATTTGCATGTGATCTGTAGTTTGCCCCTGGTGGTCTTATCCTTTGGCTGTGAAGAGAAAATCCCCCTCACCTCCAATGCTCCCTCTAAGCTGCGGAGTCTTGTGAGCAAAAATTCTGCTCTGTGAGCTCCTGGCATTAAAGTTGTGAGCGAGCGATTTGACTGCTGCCTACATTAGCTTGCTCTGGAGCCATCCCTTCCTGAGCTGAGACAAAAAATGTGTGAGCCGGTAGCTAAAGAACTGTCAGCTGGCTCACACTAACTCAGCTTAGAGGGAACACTGCTCACCTCCCCACACCCACCGTTTGCCCTCTCATGTACTCACTAGCCAGCCAGGTACTTCTTGTTTTCCACACTGTTTTATCATTCCCAGCGGAGGGCCATCCCGACAGGGTCGCCCTGCCCTGGCAGCTCCCGCAGCAGTTCTTAGAACGTGTGCTGAGTCTGGAGCGGCAGATAAATGGGATCAGCGGGGGACTTAAGGGAGAGGGTTTAAAGGCACGGTAATGGAGGATTAGGGTCAGCTTTTATATAGGAAATCAGCCCAGCACAGGATCCAAATGCCGGGATGACATTTCCTGACGGGATTGCTCTCCTTTTCTAGCCTCTGCTTATTCTGCCTCCATGTTATTAGAATCGTAGAACCATAGAGTTGGAAGGGACCCCCGGGGTCATCTAGTCCAGCCCCCTGCACAAGGCAGGGAATTCCCAAATACCTGCCCCCCCCCCACACTGACCACTGTTCCATGGCCAGAAGATGACAAGAAACCTCCAGGATCCCTGGCCCAACTGGCCTGGAGAAAAATCCCCTCCTGACCAGTGTTCCCTCTAAGCTGAGTTAGTGTGAGCTAGCTTACAGTTTTTTGGCCTCCGGCTCACACATTTTTTGTTTCAGCTCAGGAAGGGATGGCTCCAGAGCAAACTAATTGATGCAGGAGCCAGATTGCTCGCTCACAACTTTAAATGCCAGTAGCTCACAAAGTAGGATTCTTGCTCACAAGACTCCACAGCTTAGAGGGAAAACTGCTCCTGACCCCCAATGTGGCGATCAGCATTTCCCTGGGGGTGTCAGAAAGGGCCACGAGAACTCAGCACTGAGGCAACCCTCCCTGCCCTCCCTTCTCATGGTCTGCCTAAGTTCACAGAATCATGTATGACTTAACATCACATGAGGCTCCAAATATTTCTTAAATCCAATCTCCTCTTCTTCTTCTTCACTTGTTCTTCCATGAGAGGGGTGGGGCCAACTGCCAGGTGTACCTTCCTGAGAGGATTCTCTTAACCCTGTCCATCCCAGATCTTCTTGCCTGCAGAACTACAGTATCCAACAACACCAGCCATTAGCCGTACCATCTCAGGTTCATTCCCTCGTCCATCTTCCAATATTGTGTGGGTCAGTTTGGTGTAGTGGTGAACAATGTTCCCTCTAAGCTGTGGAATCTTGTGAGCAGAAATCCTACTTTGTGAGCTACTGGCCTTAAAATTGTGAGCCAGCGATTTGGCTACTGCATACATTAGTTTGGTCTGGAGCCATCCTTCCTGAGCGGAGACAAAAATCTGTGAGCTGGAGGCTGAAAAACTGTGAGCTAGCTCACACTAACTCAGCTTAGAGGGAACACTGGTGGTGAAGTGTGCGGACTCTAATCTGGGACAACCGGGTTTGATTCCCCACTGCTGGATGACCTTGGGCAATCCATAGTTCTGTCAAGAGCTGTCCTTGAAAGGGCAGTTCTGGAAAGAGCTCTCTCAGCCCCCCCTACCTCACAGGGTGTCTGTTGTGGGGAGGGGGAGGGAAAGGAGTTTGTCAGCCGCTCTGAGACTCCGAG
>NW_015176200.1:2858-6966 GCF_001447785.1 Gekko japonicus | reverse complement strand
CACGTGTATTTATATTTATTTATTTATTTATTTATTTATTTATTTTTGGATTTATATCCCGCCCTCCCCGAAGGCTCAGGGCAGCTAACAACGAGGCACAAGGGCCAGAACTAAAACAGATAAAACAGTCTAAAACCATAAAACAATACAGTACAACAACAAAGTGTCCGTGCAAGATGGGGTAGAACTTCCTCAAATGGCATTGGTCCCACAACTTTTCAGCACCCTTTCCTTCAAGGGTCACCTCGCACCCAGATGGAACCACATATCAGTGGTAGCGGTGCGATGCTGCAAACATATCGGTGGTGGAATTGAAGTGGCGGCGGCTCCTACTCAAAAGCCTGGCGGAAGAGCTCCGTCTTACAGGCCCTGTGGAACTGAGAACGTTACTACTGATCTCCAACTGACAGAGGTCAGCTCCCCTGGAGAAAATGGCTGCTCCGAAGGGCGGACTCCGTGGCATCGTACCATGCCGAGGCCCCTCCCCTAACCCCGCCCTCTCCCGGATCCACCCCCAAAGTCTCCAGGTATTTTCCAACCCAGACCTGGCGACCCTACTTTCCACTCCCTACATCAGGCAAACAGGCTAGTCCCTACGCAGTAAATGGACTTAAAGCCGACATTAAAAAAACCCAAAAACACACACACACAAAAAGTGGGAGAACGTTTTAATATTCCAGGTCGTTGCCTTGCTGACCGAAGAGCTGCAGTTCTCAAACAATGAAACTTCGAGGGGAGAGTAGGAGGCAAGATGGCTGGACCTGAATTCATTCACATGTTCAGAACAATGGACCCTCCCCAGGGCCGAATGGGAACAGAGGATTCTTATCTCACTACAGAGACCAATTTTCTGCCCCCCCCAAGCATTTCCCCTCTGCTCTAAACATGCTGATGACAATATGCATCCTTTACAAGCATTCTTTACAACACCCCTCCCAAGACAGCTAGTTTGGTGTAATGGTTAGGAGCAGCGTCATAATCTGGGAGAACTGGGTTTGATTCCCCACTCCTTCACATGCAGCTGCTGGTGTGACCTTGGGTCAGTCATAAGCAATGCTCCCCCTAAGTGGAGCCTTGTGAGCAAAAATTCTGCTTTGTGAGCAACTGGCATTAAAGCTGTGAGCAAGCTATTTGGCTGCTGCATAAATTAGTTTGCTCTGGAGCCATCCTTCCTGAGCTAAGACAAAATGTGCAAGCCAAGGGCTAAAAAACTGTGAGCTAGCTCACCCTAACTCAGCTTAGAGGGAACACTGGTCATAAGTTCCTTCAGAGCTGTTCTCTCAAAGGCAGGTCTAGAAAGAGCTTTCTCAGCCCCGCCTACCTCACAGGGGAGGGGAAGGGAAGGGAATGGAGACTGTAAGCTGCTCTGAGACTCCAAGTGAAGGGTGATGACATATAAATCCAATCTCCTCTTCCTCTTCCTCCTCCTCCTCCTTATCATCATCATCATCATCATCATCATCATCATCATCTGGGAGAACTGGGTTTGATTCCCCACTCCTTCACATGCAGCTGCTGGTGTGACCTTGGGTCAGTCATAAGTTCCTTCGAAGGCAGGTCTACAAAGAGCTTTTTCAGCCCCACCTACCTCACAGGGGAGGGGAAGGGAAGGGAATGGAGATTGTAAGCTGCTCTGAGACTCCAAGTGAAGGGTGAGGACGTATAAATCCAATCTCCTCCTCCTCCTCCTCCTCCTCATTATTATTGTTGTTGTTGTTGTTGTTATTCTCAGAGATCTCCATTCCTACTCTTACCTAACAAAGGGGACTTTGATTCTTGAAAGCTTGTTCCCTGAAACTGTCGTTGGTCTCTACAGTGCTACTGGACTTGGATCTAATATTTTCTGGCGTATCTATAGAGATCCATGGTTTGCATTTTTGCAACTGAGCAAAGAATGGAATGCGGTAGGGGAGGAGTTGTGGCTCAATGAAAGACTCTGCTTTGCATACAGAAGATCATGAGGAGAGCCCTGCTGGATCAGACCAGTGGTCCATCTAGTCCAGCGTCCTGTCTCACACAGTGGCCAACCTGCTCCTCTGGATGGCCAACAACGGTGCATAGAGGCCAAGGCCTTCCCCTGGTGTTGCCTCCTGACTGGAATTCAAAAGATTACTGCTTCTAAATGTGGAGGTTCCCCTCAGTCACCATGGCTAGCAGCCACTGATATCCTTCATGAATCTATCTAATCCCCCTTTAAAGCTGTTTACTCCTGTGGCCATCACTACATCTTCTGGCGGCAAATCCTACATTTTAATCACTCTCTGTCCCAGGTTCAGGTCCCAGGTTCAGTCCCTGGCATCTCCAGTTAAAAAGGACCAAGCAGTAAGTGATGTGAAAGACATCAGAGTTTTGGTCCTTCAAGGTCTGTATGGTCTACACACTGAGATCCCGGAGAGTTGCTGCCAGCCTGTGTAGACAATACAGACCTTGAAGGACCAAAGCTCTGATTCAGTATAAGGCAGCTTCAGGTATGTTCATGTCATGTGAGGAGACGAGCAGAAGTCGGGTATACATTCTAGTCCTTAACTTGTGACCAGGAAACTTAGTTTCCATACAGTGCCTTTTGGATCGAGGTACCTAAATACAAAGCCAGGAACTGAATCACCAGGGAATGCCTGGGATGACGAGCATCGATCATTCCTCGTGTGACTGCTATGGAATCACTGGAACAGGAAATGAATGTTCCGGGATGTGGTTTTTAAGATGTCCTTTGCGGTGGCTCTTTTCCCGGCCTAATGAGCTGAGCCAGGAGCCGCTTACAGGCGATTGGCTGCTCAAAGCAGAAGGGTCACCGCTCAAACCGGAGGACTCTCTGTCTTTGCACTCCCCTCTAATCTTTTCGGCACAGAATGCAGTAGAGGGGGGGAAAGCCTTTTGGCCTCCAGGAAAATGGGGTATTGATGGGTTTCTGTTCCTTTACACTTCAGTCCCCCTCTGCGCCGACCAGCTGTCCTGCTTTTGCTTCTATGAACTTTAAAATCATAGAATCACAAGAGGGGACCTGCAACAAAACGTTGCATAATGTATTGTGGCCCTACTATAGTCTTCCTTGCAGGCAGTCCTCGCAAGGAACTTGTGGGGAGGGGGCATTCCCCTACCTTTCCCCCCCCCCTTTATTGTCAAAGTGCCCTCCGAAGCTTAGGGCTTGTGCTTGACCGCATGGCCCAACAATTGCGCACGTGGTAATGGCGGATACATTACACTTTCTTTTTGCAAGCGCCCCTTATCTACTAACCTTCCCTCACCTCCCCTTCTCCTCTCACCCCTTCTATCTCAGCTTTCCTCCCTACCAGTGTTCCCTCTAAGCTGAGTTAGTGTGAGCTAGCTCACAGTTTTCCAGCCTCCGGCTCACACACTTCTGTCTTAGCTCAGGAAGGAGGGCTCCAGAGCAAACTAATGTATGCAGTAGCCAGGGCTCTTTTTTGTAGCGGGAACTCCTTTGCATATTAGGCGACACCCTCCCTAATGTAGCCAATCCTCCAAGAGCTGACAGTAGCCCATGTAAGAAGTGCTCTGTAAGCTCTTGGAGGATTGGCTACATTAGGGGTGTGTGGCCTAAGATGCAAAGGAGTTCCTGCTACAAAAAGAGCCCTGCTAGCCAAATGGCTCGCTCACAACTTTAATCCCAGTAGCTCACAAAGTAGAACTTTTGCTCACGACACTCCACAGCTTAGAGGGAGCATTCTCTGGCAATCCTTTCTTACCCGCTTCTCTTCTCTCTCCGTGTATGTCTTACCCCAGCCCTTCTCAATGTCCTTTCCCCACAACCCCCTCAGTCTGCCCCTCTCTTTCTCTCCACTATTTCTCTACCAATCTCCCCTTCCTCTTTCTCTCCCCCTTCCTCAGACAATTGCCCATTCTTTTCTTTCTCTCCCCCCAATAGACAATTCCCTATTCTTTCTCTGCCTCTCTCTCCCCTCTCCAGGAATCATTTCCTGCAGGAGCGCACAGGAGTGGAGCTCTGGAAGTAAAGAGCCCAGGGGGTGGGCACATGCAACAAGCCCCACCCCCTGCTCCCAGCAGCCCTCAGGCAGAGCAAGAAGCAGCCAGGTAAGTTGCAGAGCACCCCCCGCCCCCCGGACCAAAACAGTCCAGTGGGACCTTTAAG
>NW_015176200.1:0-2302 GCF_001447785.1 Gekko japonicus | reverse complement strand
GATCTGCACATTCCCCCCCCCCCAATAGCTAGCAATTGATACAGGAACGCCTCTAAGGACGGTTCCAAATGCCCAACTCAGACTTATGTACGACAGTGGGCGTGGCGTGAGTAATTTTCCCGTGTATACAGAGGGCGGATTGGCCAACGAACGCTCCTATTTCCCAGGAAGTGAGACAACACGCTAGGTTTAATGAATAAATGTTGCCTTTTACTAAGCAGTTTTCAAGCATACGAAAAACAGATGCACACGCAGATTCACACAAGTTCCTTAGTTACAATAGTATATAGGAAAACAATCAGCATGGAAATTAATAAATTCAACAGACAAGAGGGGATAACACAGCAGGATATCGCTTATACTTCTCTGAGGTCCAAGCTGAGAAGAAATCTCCTCGTAGAAGAAATGGGGGCAGCTTAAGGATCAGCGGGTGGACTCTAAAAACACACGGACTGGACCGGCCAAGCTACATGCAGGTTCTCGGGTCGCGACTCCCGAGAACGCAGTAAGAATCACCTGCAGCACTTAAGATGCAAGGTATGGGAGGGGTGGGTTAACCGGAGAAACAAGGCTGTGTTTCTCTTTTTAAAAGCTTGTTTTGGGGCTTGGCTTAAGGCCAATAAACCCTTAGGGTCCGTCCTCTTTACTACGGCTATAGGTTAAAGAGTTGTGACATCCTAATCGAGGGGAAGGGGGCAATATGCAAATATTCTACCCTAACTTCAGAGAGAGCCATGTGGCCAGGTGTGAAACTGTTGTCTCCCTTGGCAACCTTTGACTTGCAGAGAGATGTGCCTGGTCCATGGGCAATAAAGGAAGTTTTCTTTGTGATGCCAAAACAGATATGAACCTGGGTTACGTAGTTTCCCACAGTTCAGCAATGGTGGGGAAACCTGTTGTTCTGCCAAGTTTCCAACTGAGCAATAATGGCGTTTGTCTTCTTTGTCCAGAGGCACTCTGGGAAAGTGCAGGGAAGCACGTGTCCTGTAGCAGGCAACACCAGGCTTGCTCATCCAGATGCAAGCAAGAGATGTACAGCCAGCCATACAACCACAGCAGCAAACACAGCAGTAATCCCTGAGTCCCAAATGCACAGATACACAGACATCTGACAGACACAGCATCAGCACAGTACAGACAAATGCAGTTACAAGCACACATGGTTACACAATCCAAAACAGTCCAGTGACACCTTTAAGACCAAGTTTTATTCAGGTACAAGCTCTCCCTCCTCCGTGAGGACAGATCTGCACATCCCCCCCCCAAGAGCTAGCAATCCAAAACAGTCCAGTGGAGCCTGAGCAGTGGGTGTTGCCTTCTGCCACACTTCCGGTGATGTCAGGGGGTATGGCATATGCAAATAAGTTATGCTAATGAGTTATGCTAATGAGCTCCTGCACCTCGTTTTGTACAAAATGACCCCTGCCCCTCTCACAGAACCCCACTTCTTTCTGTTTCTCTCCTTCTGCAGCTGCAGGACAGCAAACGTCCCCAGCCTGGTTGCAGGAGGGAGGGGGCCGAGGACACAGGCTTTGCCTCTCACTTTAACTGACTCCCAGACACAGCTGCCCTCCGCCGACTGCCTTTACTCGGCAGTCCAGTGCACAAACCTGCTGGCTGAAGCTATAGTCTCCATTGCCAGTGGTCCTGGTGGGGGCTGTCCCAGCAGCGGGGCACACAGCTATTGCAGTTGTACCTTCCCTCCTGGCTCCAGTGGCTTTTCCCGCGACTCTCAGAACCCACAGCTTACAACGAAGTACACGCATTCAGGAATGGTTATACGTTTATTGCAAAGCTATAGATGCAGTAACATAGGAACTGTTAAGAATGGTGGCGACCCATTGAGCATAATAGAATATAGGGCATTCGTATGCACCCCCCCATTGCATAGGCCAATTAGCTACCCTCCTGTGTGCGGGACCAGCTAGGAAACCTTTAGGTGGCGAAAGCTGGGAAGAAGTAGTCTCTCGAGGTACATAGGAGACATCCAGACAATACAACCTCCAACAAAACAACCTCCTGCACATCTGTAGAGATAAGCATTGCGGCACAGGCAGAACAGCAGGGATAGGAATGCAATAGCAATTGCCAAGACACAAAATGAACTCCCCTACCCCTATGGCAGCATAGCTGACAGCGACTCAAGAAGTCTGTTCTCGGCACTTGCGCAGAGTGAGCAGTTTGACTTTTGAGGGGATTTAAGGATCCCTGGCCCCGGTCACATGGAGAATTTGCCGCACGAGAGGCACAAATGTCGGGTGGATTCTTGGGGTGTGATCACACAGCAATATCTGGGAAGCGT
>NW_015176199.1:14344-14458 GCF_001447785.1 Gekko japonicus | reverse complement strand
CCCTGGTTCGCAGGCCCCCTTTCCCGCACGGAAAAGCCCCAGCAGGGCAAGTGTGGCGGCCACGGCGGCAGCTGCGTCAGGCCAGGCGCTTCGTTGGGAGGGGAGAGCAGACTT
>NW_015176199.1:7350-14334 GCF_001447785.1 Gekko japonicus | reverse complement strand
TTTTTATTTTAGATTTATAACCCGCCCTCCCCAAAGCGGGCTCAGGGCAGTTTGTGTAGGCTTCTAAAAGGTACTTGTGCAGAAGGAACAAGTTGGGGGGGTGGGGGAGGCTTTTGGAATGCAAAACATTTCCAATGCAAACCGTCCCATTAAAATAAAAACAAAGGGCACCGTGGAGGCAGTACAACCTTGACTGTTTGCACCTATTGAATTTTGAAACTGGTTGGGAAATCGCCTCTGGAGCCGGAGCTGGCGTGAGGGAGAAATCCTGCGGGTAGCTTCGAATTCACACACTATAACCCCCAGTTTATTTTTTTTAAGAGACCCTACCTTCGTTGCACTTCCCCTCCCCCGCCAAGCCCCCCAGCATTTGGGTGGTTTTACACAAAGGACGCATGTCTTTCCACCCATTCAGGAATCACAGACGTAAAAGGTTCTATCTCTCCCTTCCTCCACTTCTTCTGATCACAGCTTGTTTGTCTACACCCCCACCCGCCAACTTGAAAATTGGGGGGGCACATGGGGGGGGCGCCAGAAGGGATCCTCGCCTAGGGTGCAGAATAAGCTGGGGCAGGCCCTGATGGTGGCTATTGGTCACAGCTTGCCCCTGACATGGGGGGTGGGGGGAGGTGGTGGAGGCACGAATACAGGTGAACAGAGGTGACACACGCTAAGTAATCCACTTCCCGTGCCGCTTCCAACTGGATTTTTACTGTGTGGATTTGCACAATCCACTTGGAAAGTGCACTGAAAGTGGATGATTTTATAGTGTGTGACCGCAGCAGATGTCAAACACCTCCCCTGCCATGAATGTTGCTAGTCTTTAGGGTGCTCCTGGACCCTTGCTCTTTCCTGCTGCTACAGGCCGACGAAGAGGGCTCCTCCCCATCTCGCTCTTTGGAGACAGTCCAGACTCCCTTGTCAGAGAAGGCAGGCAAAAGTTCCAAATTAGGGCAGCCAATTGTGGAGGAACACTGGGGGGGGGGTTTGTCCTTATAACTGCGAGGCGGGGGGGGATGATGTGCCCGGGGAAACTCTTCTAGGGAGAGAAAGCCCCCCCCTTCCCTTCGAGGGAGAAAAGGGCGTCTCTTGCCCCCTCCCCAAGCATCCTGGAAAGGAGCCCCCCCTTGCAGTGCCTCCCTCCACACGCAGCGGGGAAGGCGTCTGAGCTCTCCGCCCCGAGGAAGGCGCTGCAGGGACCCTCCCGGCTTTGCAGAGGAGACTCCCCCATCCCACCCTCCGGGGTCGTGGATGGGGGCGGCTGCGGGGCCCTTTCCCCGACCTCCCCCCCCCATTCCCTTGCAAGGCGCCCCTCCGACGCTGGGGCTTCCCCTTTCCCTTCGGCCGAACCCCTCCCGTCGCCAACAGCAGTCCTCTCCGCCTCCCGCCGCCTTCCTGAATCCTGGACCCGCCCCTCCCCTCGATGGATTTCCCCCTCCTTGACTTTGCACCGAGCATCAAAGTCCGACTGCTGGAAACGGGGGGGGGGGGGGTTGCGGGGTTTGGGGGGGGGGGGGAGGGGGGGGGCTCAGGGTTTGGCGGGGGAGGCGAAGGGAGTCGCCCCTGGAGCCTCCCCCTCCCTTCCCCGTCCTGCCCGATTGGCCTCTTGCAGAGGAGGGTTCGAGGGGGCGGCGAGTCTGCGCTCCTGGCGTCCTGGCAGACGAGGGAGGCGGCGGGGCAACGCCAGAGCCTCTTCCCCGCGTCCCCCCCACCGCGGAGAAAGGCGTCCCAGACTGCCCGCAGCAGCCCCAGACGGCAGGATCGGGTGAGCCGGATTGCAATGCGGTGCTTTGCAGAGGGGGCGCGCAGGGAGAGGACAAGGGTTCGTCCGTCCCCCGCCTGGCCCCCGCCCGGTCACTCCGCGGCTCACTGGGCGGAGGCAGCCGGAGCGCCAGGCCAGCTTCTCCCGCCTGGGGGGGGGGGGGGGGGGGGGGGACGACAGGGCCAGAATTACTCTCTTTTGCTTTTGTAACTTTGCCTGCTTTGCACATCTGGCTTCCACCAAGGAAGACTCTGCAAAGAAAGGCACTCACAGTCGCAAACAACCTCTGCTTCTCACTTGCCTTGACAGTTCCTTGCTGGGGTTGCCATAAGTCAGTTGCAACTTGAGTGTCCTTATGTGATAGCCCCCCCTACTTAGGTTCTTCTTTGACTGGGCTGAGTGAGCCTGCTGTGCCCAGAGGGCTAAGTTCTTTGGTGGAATTGGTGTTTGTATCATCAGAAAGATCATAACATGTTTAAAACCCAGTAGTGTTTGCAGCTGAACCAGGACAGTAAAAGTGGAGCTTACCTTCTGCAAGAAATCCCCACATTTTAAGAGCAAAACCCCCCCACCAACCTGTGGGAACTATTTTGCTACATTTTGGGGTGGGTGGGGGACAAGAAGCCTTGGACAAGGTCTGGATTCAACACCCTGAGGAGCAAACTGGAACAATAAACACTTCATAAATGTAGTTTTGCAAATAATATTTTGGGTGGATCTACACATGGAGCAGCAGTCTTGAAATTGTTTGCAGACAGTGGAAGGGCATTTTCTCCCCTACATGCAACTCCCTTTCCCAAAACCTCCACTGGGTCCGCCCCCCAGGTGGATGTTTGCACTTTAGCGTGGAGATGAGCGCCGCTCACAACCGAACCTCGCTGGCGTCCCCGCCTCCTGGGGCAAAGGATTGGACAGCTGGAGAAAGCCGAAGCTCCGATTGGACCCGGTGGGGCTGCTGTAGACACCTGCAAGAAAGCCCCTCTTGCCAAGCTACCTTAATTAATAGGCCGTCAGACCAAGGAGCCTGATTTCAGCCGAATATGAACAGTCAAACCTCAAATAGACTTTGTTCTATCTGCAAGCAGTTATCGATTTTCTGTTGTTTGCTCTTACCGCGGGGGATTGCAAGTTTGTAGAATCAAAAAGTAAATATTGGCTAAAGTAAATATTCCGACTGTTGACTAAAGAGGACAGGAGGGGGAAAGGAGTGTGTGGAGTAAGTTTTACCCTACGGAACGGCTCATTTTTCATTCTCATTTTACTCTCATTTAAACCCTATATGCTTAATTGTTTATGACAACTATATATGATAAGCTTATAGGTATTTGCTATGGAGACATGGGACTTTCCAGGATGGGTTTTTCCAGATATAAGCTAAGTTGCTGGAAAGGCTAAGTTAGGCAGTTTGCACAAAGAGTTTACATAAGACACACACTAAGTCAAAGTGACCGAGCGATAATGATGAGACAGTTAGGACATTTGAGGACTTTGTCCAGGACCATTTAGAATAACAGACATGAACACCGGGAATACCCAAATTTGGAAGTATTGATACAATAACATGTTTAGATAGCCTGGTCAACCTGACATAGTAAATGTCGGGAAAGGGCCGTCATATGGGAAGGCCCCGGTCATTAGGAAAGATGAAAACTCAGCTGTTTTTCAGTTGACTGAGAAAACAATCTAAATGTCAAACACTTTTGATTGGTCAATAGAATGGGTGGACAGGACTGGGAAAAAGTATATAAGGCAGCGTAGTTAATATCATGGGTCAGAGAATCACGGGATCCCAGAGAGTTCCAGTCAGAGTCCCAGAGGTCCAGAGAAGGCAGGCAACCCTTGCTCCAAGCTTCAACCCCCTGAGAGACAGAAGCAGCTCCACCTGAGACTAACATCAGTGGTGAGAACCCTTGTCTTGACTCTTAGAGTCAAATTGTAATAGGCAAAGATTATCAGAACTGTTGATTAATGCTGTGTTTAGAGTCAGATTGTAATAAGCAAACATTAACTGTTAGTTGAATTGTAATAGGCAAAGATTATCAGAACTGTTGATTAATGCTGTGTTTAGAATAAAACCCCTTTTAAATTATAGAAACTGTGTCTGGTTTTCCTTCTGTTAAGAGACAAAATCTGCTACACATGCAGAGAGATATGCAATAGATCCCACTGCTGCAAGCAAGTGGTTTGAGCCAAAAGAGAAAAGGCTAACACTGCCTATCTGGACGCCTCACTTCAGGCTCGGTTGCAGCGCAGCGTGGGGATGTGGGCGGTTTTTTAAAAGAATAAAAGCCGGCAGGTCGGGCTTTCAATCACTCCCTCCCCCTCCCCCTCCAATTATCCGGACGGTAGGTGAAAAGTACGCAGACGGAGCGTACTTTATTAGGTGTAGAACAAGACAACTTTAGCCAGCTCGCAGGCCAGCTTATATTCCCCGTGAAACTGCCACCCATAACACCCCCCCACTCCCCAATAGGTTACTTACAGTGGCCGAGAGTTCCATAGGCTCTTGGCTTGGAACCTAGCCCACTGATTGGCGTGGGCTAGGATCTGCATAGTCCATTGTCTCTTTGAGCGAAGCTCGACGTTTGCGCTTGACCGCATGGAGCCCAAGCTGGCCACGTGGTGTGAACTGGATACATTACACCCCTCCCCCCTTGGTCTGTAATACACCCACAGACAAAGTCCTTCAAATGGGCTGGTAACTTTCTGGTGCGGGTAGAGCGGCGAAGTTCAGGAACTGCTGCTATCTCCACCGCTGAAGCCCTTGGAGGTGAGCTGACGGGGGGTGGCGCTGGGGGTCCCGGTGCCGGCGTCCCCTGTGCCACCAGGAGAGGGCCCTCAGGTGCGACCAAGGGTAGAGGCCTGTGTTCTGCTGCGGGCTGTTGTGGAAGGGCGGAGGTATCTGGGGCATCCGCAATGTCCAAGTCCTCGGGTTCCAGTGGCATCATCCGGCGGCATAACTGGTCAATATGCCGGTATAGTATCTGCCCATCTTCACATGAAACCTCGTACGATCTGGGACCTTTAACTCGTACCACTTGAGCCAGAATCCAAGCTGGTCCCCGGGTGTAGTTCCTGGTGTACACAGGATCCTCCGGGAAGAATCCCCTGGCTGCCTCGTGTGTCTCCGGGGCTGGTGCCTCTGCCGGGGCTCGGTCGGGGTGCAGGTGATCCAGCCGGGTCGTCAGGCGGTGGCCGAGAAGGAGCTCTGCCGGACTGCGCCCCGTAGTGGTGTGGGGCGTAGTTCACTGGCCGAAAAGGAAGGCAGCCAGTTTGTAGTCCCAATCTGCAGAGTCCAGGCGGCGGACGGCGTCCTTCGTTGTTCGGACCATGTGTTCCACCTGGCCGTTGGTCGCGGGATGAAATGGGGCCGACTGGATGTGGTGGATACCGTAATATCTCGTGGAGTCCTGGAACTCACTTGAGGTAAATGCCGTCCCGTTGTCCATGACCAGTGTGTCGGGGATTCTCTGGGCGCTGAATATCCGCCACATCGCCCGGATGGCCACCTTCGATGCCGTGGAGGGTACTGGAACTACCTCCAGTCACTTACTGTAGAAGTCTACAAGAATAAAGAAAAGCTGCTCCTGGAAAGGTCCCGCAAAATCCAAGTGTTACCTGGTCCAGGGGCGGTGAGAGGATTCCCAGGCCCTTTCCGGGGCTCGAGGGGGTTCTGGCCGAGAGGCTTGGCATGGCTGGCACCTCTTTACTACATCCTCAATGTCTTTGTCTTGCCCCGGCAACCAGACATAACTCCTGGCCAAGGCTTTCATGCGCACCACCCTTGGATACGCCTCGTGAAGGGCGGTGAGAACCCATTCCTTAAGGGCTTAGGGATGACCACCCGGCTTCCCCACAGTACACAGCCCTTGTGGATGGACAGTTCGTCCTTCCGGGAAGCAAAGGGAGCAAAGTCCGGGTTCCCTTTGGCCTTGGGCCACTCCCTTACCACCCAGTCCAAGAACCGGCAGAGAAGCTTGTCCTTGGAGGTGCAGCGAGCCACCTCCTTGACGTGGACCGGCTGATCCGGGAGGGACTCCAGCAGCGTGACCTGGTGAGTGGGAATCGGATCCGGGTCACAGACTGGCAGCGGCAGGCGGCTCAGGGCGTCTGCATGGCCCATCGCCTTCTCCGGGCTATGAACGAGGGTGTAGGAGTACCCAGCCATGAAAATAGACCAGCGGAGCACTCAGGGGGAGACCTTCTGAGGGGTTTGGCGGTCGGGGGCGAGGAGGCCCAACAGTGGCTTGTGGTCTGTGAGGACCATGAATGGGCGCCCATACAGATAGTGGTGAATTTTTTTCACCCTCGCCACAATAGCCATGGCCTTTTTATCAATTTGTGCGTAGTTGCACTCCGCTGCCGACAGAGTCCGTGAATAATAGGCAACCGGGACCTCGCAGCCATTCGGCAGCCAATGCCCCAGGACCGCTCCGACCCCGTAAGGCGAAGCGTCACAAGCCAGCACAACCGGGAGAGCCTCGTCAAATGTGCCAGGACTGAATCTGACACCAGCAGGTCCTTAACTGCTTGGAATGCCGTGACGTGTTGTGGACCCCAGACCCAAAGTGCCAATTTGTCCAGGAGGCGGTGTAGCGGCTCCGCTACTGCAGCTTTGAGGGGCAAGAACGAATGATAAAAGTTCAGGAGCCCCTGAAAAGCCTGCAGCTCCGATTTGGACCGTGGAGGCGGTGCGTGGGTGATGGCTTTCACCTTGTCCGCGGTGGGATGGATACCGGAGTCGTTGACTGCGAAGTCCAGATATTTGACGCGAGGGACCCCCAGGAGACACTTCTCCCGCTTTACCTTGAGTCCAGCCATGTCGAAGCGATTCAGCACCGCCCACAGCCGGTCTGCGAAAGACGAGTGGTCCGGGGCGGCGATCAGCACGTCGTCTAAAAACGGCTGAACTCCGGGGATACCCTTTAGGAGTGAATCCATAAAAGATTGAAAAATACCCGGCGCGACCGAGACTCCGAATTGGAGGCGGTGCACCTTGAAAGCCCCCCTGTGCGTTGTGATAGTCTGAGCCTCGGCTGTGGCGGCAACAACCGGCAATTGTTGATACGCCTGAGCCAAGTCCAACTTGCCAAAAACCCGGGCCCCACTAAAGCAGCCAACACATGGCTCACCACTGGCACCGGATAAGCGTGTGCCTGCAGAACCTTGTTAAGCGTGCATTTGTAATGCGCGCAAATACGCACTTCCCCGTTTGGCTTAAC